>NC_092815.1:70023031-70170531 GCF_023375885.2 Dermacentor andersoni | reverse complement strand
GGCTCGACCCAAAATTGATTGGAGACAACGAGGAAAGCTGCGAACCGAGAACTTTAAACAAACCATGCAGACCACAGCCTGCGTTTCACCTTTTCTCTGCGCTGTTTAGCGAAGCGCTAAGTGAGAAAGAAGACGTTAAGTGGTTACGTCAACGCCATTTTCTTTAATATATACTATATGCTCACATACTGTGACAGCCACGGAGTGAGGTCGGCACTGTTGGCCAATACCACACGAAAGAGCGCACATTTAGTTATTCGTCACCCGAACAAGTAATTTCAGGCTTATTTGGGCGCAGTCTTCATTTCCGTCCTATGTGCTATCCGCGCATGTGGCCATCGGCACTATATAGTTGTATAGGATCTCTTTTGTTTGTTCACGGGCAGGCAAGCTGCAGGTTGCGATATTTTAACACGCTGTTGTGTTCTTTCGAATGAGTGCCTGCATAAAATAAGGCTTAGTATACGCAAATGGAGAGAGGCGACCGATTCGCAGCGTTGCCTGCCACCTCGATCGTGCCCCACACTCGTGGAGGATGCTCGTGCCTCTCGACTCCCTATAGTTTCACCGTCGCCGCTGTGCTCACTTAGCACGGTGGCAGACTTCCTCGCGCGGCGCTTCGTCCTTTTGTTTTTCTTGTTGTTTTTTTTCTCTCGAGGGAAGCCTGCGTTAATTAACGTTCGAAAGCGTCGGTGGCGTGACTCGGATAGCCGGCCGCGCGTCGTACGTACACGCGGCGCTCGGGCGGGCGCGATTTTTCTCACGCGCCTCCCACCAGATGGCGCTCTCCGTCGTCGCGCCAGGTCACGCCATCACGCGAAGTGGCAGCGCCACTGAGCCGAAAACGCGAGGCAAGGCGCTCTGTACCTGCCACCGAGGGAGGCTGTGCCTCGACAACCTATACACCTCGGTACTTCCGTGGAATGTGGTAGCACCGCCAGACTTGTACGCAACTAATCATGTGCAATCACTTACTTTTAATCAAATAACATTTATTGATTTGTAATTTAAAGATTACTTTGTTTACTCGGTAACGCTCCCTGTGATTCGATTACATATTTTCGGTAGCCGATTACGTGTAACCAGCTACACTTGCGACGAAACAAGATCTGACAGGTGGCGCAGCTTTGATGACTTAAATTTGGGGGGAGCTACAGAGTCCAAAGAGATAAAAGCATCTGCATTAGTTGCCTCCTTCCCACAATCGGCGTCCTGCTACTACGCCTGGATCACCTGAACATGGCAGGCTTACAGGTTTGCACACTTCTCTTGGAGGTCCGACCTCTGAGCGTTTCTCTTATAATAAATTTATCTCCCACTTTCCTGGAAGCGCTTATAGGCGGCTTTCATATGTGATAAGAGCTGCTGCTGAATTCTTCTTCGCTTAGTGCAGCAGTCTATGATTGCTCTGATAAAGACACAAGCTTTTGTCATCAACAGTCATATGTTTCTATCTGTTTGATATTAGGTGACTTATATACGCCGATTTTTGCGGTTGAGGAGAAGGAAACAGAGGGCCTCGACTTGTCGCCGGTGTAGACCGAGCCCCCAATCTTCGCGTAATCTTTTATTTATTTATTTATTTATTTATTTATTTATTTATTTATTTATTTATTTATTTAGTTGAAATACTATCAATCTCAGCTGATATCATAGCAGGTGGGCAATACAAAGGAGCACAAGGGATAATCGTGCATGATGTAAAGGCTGTGGGTCATGTCGCCAACGGCGACTAGTTATCTTTTCGTCCACTGTCATTTCCCATTTTCTTCATCTTACAGCGAAGCTGTTAGCCTCTCGGTGGTCGGAACTTTTTGTGTCCGTCCATGAACAAAAATTATCATCATCAGCAATGCAATGGTTCATCCCCCTCGCAAGCGCTCAGCAAACTGGAGCGAACAGTGCACCCATTCATTGAAATCATCCATACAACACACAGAACAGCACACGTTTCAATAAAGAACAGGCTCAAAACAAGCATCCCAACCATCAATGAAGCATTGCATACCCCCCTCAGCATTTGTAGTGGTCGTTTTGCAACAGCTTCGCTGGACATCTACTTTTGCAGGGCCGGGATGGCTAATAAATATTTTTTCAGCATTTCAAATATTTTTTCAGCAACCACAGCTAATTACCCCTATGCGTTCCTTGACTTGATTGCCTTCTGGCTTCACATGGTCGTAATTTTCTGATTGTAACACACGAACCGCATTCCTGGGGATGAATCGTATGCAGCATTACACTGCATTACAGATTCGGACACCTTTTCAAGGAACGTGAATGTATGCCGAGTCCGTTATACAGTTAGTCGTAGAAGTCTAAATGGCTAATGAGTGAAGGGCTCCGAGAGGAGGCCCACCGACAAATTGAAACGCCGTTTCTGGGGCTGGATAGCGATGGTCACTTGGGCGTATTACGTCGTTTTCATCGTCATCACCATCATGATCATTTATCGTTATTGTTAGTATTATCATTTCCTACTTTAATGTGTTGCCTTGCCAAATATGCATCGCCATGTCCCACAAGCCGTGATTGGCTTAGACACGCCTGATAATAACTGTAATCTCTGTTAGGGCAATAAAGAAATCAATGTTATTAAGACGAAAGGCCTTCAGCACCACCGATGGTCTGGAAAACGTGGCGGGTGGTACAGAAAGCCATGGGAGGTCGCCTCGCGCAGACATGCGCTCGTGCAACGGCTCTTCATCTGCTCGTCGTCCTCTTCTTCCACAGCTGGCGCCGATGTCACTATCACGCCAAAAAAAAAAGGCAATGTTAATTTAGATAGCGTTAATCCAGGCACTCGAACCCACGACCCTTGGTGGGAGTCGAACCCACGGCCTTTGGTGCTAATTAGGGCGAAGTTAATTAAGGCATAGTTAGTTAAGGTAGCGTGAATTAAGGTACTCCAACATACGACTTTTGGTGGGAGAAAGCAAGCAATACCCCTGTCACACGGGAAGATTTACCCCTGTATTCTTAAACACGCCTTCACTCAACGCTTCTCCTCGACCCAGCCAAGTCTCGAGGCGACGGGGCTTCCTTCACTCAAGGCGCCATTGCGTTTCATGAACACCATTCCACCTTTCCTCCACCGAGGAACGCCTTGAAGATGTGCCCACGACTCGAGCGAAGTGTACCGACCGAGAAAAGCGTCTGATATCGAGACTATACTTAAACGTGCTTATCAAAAGTCCCATTGTTTAAGGCAAATATGTGTTTCCGTTAATTCGTCTTCCTAATCAAACCACTGCACGGCGCAATGCACAACTTTAGCGCGGCAACGCTGCCACTGTGAGCGTTCGAGTGATAGAGCAAGCGGGAGCTGTGTTTGAGGTCTGGCAACAATCGCACCCTCACAGCTGAAAGCATACGGCTAAGAACCAATATAATTTGCACCGGCATTTGTCCGCTGCTCTTTGTTTCCTAGTGTTTCATTGGTGACTGACGTTGCGGTTGTTAATCGTGGTTACGATGGGTGATTTTGTACTTGTGCGTATAGTGACGAGCCTGATTGACTTATGAGGCCACAGATGGAACCGCCGATGGGCACCATTGTTTACCTTCAAGACCGAGTGGTGCTGAGAGTTTGCTGAAAGCAACAACAGGACAGACAATATGGGTGAGTGAGCCATCTTTTCATGGAAGCACAGTATGTTAATGCGGGTTTCGTGAGGTTGCCACGGCGCTGTGGATAAGCCGTTTGCGATGTGCCCAAGCATGATTGACTCAAGTTGCTCATGCTGCGGGCATAGGCACCTGAAACATATTTGAGGCAGCATAAACTTGTGCAAAACATTTTTTTTTTTTTTTGCAAGTGGGAACTTGTGGCAGATGCAGCACGACAATCTGTTGTTGATTTCGCTTTTTTGAACAAAAATGTAGAAGGTACGGATCGGCGCCTGCATCCAACGATCATTGCAGTATCGCGTATGAAATCTTTCAGTAGAGGAGAAGCAGTTATAATATACATGTGGCAGAACGCATATGTGGTGGAGTGCGTAGCACCGGCAGGTTCAAAAAGAACAGGCGTTTTTTGAGTCCTGTATTTTGTTTTAGAAGCCGATGTGGTCAGTCGGTTTGCTCAAATTGTAGCACATATGGTCAACGAACCAGAACTGATGCCTGCATTTCCAGTGCTTCCTCACTTCACATATACGCTACGCAACGTTTTAATCTTCCGAAAATTCACTTGTCAATAGTTCATCACCGGCATTTGCTTTTTCGTCTTAGCTTTTTCAGTGTGCTATGTGGTAGCAACTGATGCACGTGCCATAAACTGTGCTTTCAAGTTCACGCAATGGTCACATTTCTTTAGTTGTGCTACGTCTTTTCATTTCCGTTGCTTAGGTACACTGAACTTACTCAGCGCGCGAACGCCGTGCCTACATAATATTTTGGACATTCTGGTGCAGGATGTAGGCCTTGGAAGGGCCAGCTGATGAAAAAAATCAACGTCTGTGCTTCACAGTAAGGCTTCCGGCAGACCTGAAAGCATCGATAAATATGGTGCCTGCCTGTTGGAATTGCACCAGCTCGCTTCCCTGAGAGAACCTAAGTACTGAAGAAGTACTTGACTAACCTACACGGTAATTAGTCTGTGCTTATTTTCATAAACTTTGTAAAGATATTCGCGCTACGTGTCCCCACATTCACAAAATGGCGAAATAGACACCGTGTTATTTCGAACCACAAACATGAAACAGCCATGCCATAATGAAACCAAATTAATATTTTATTCTTCAGCTGTCATATAATTTTTGTTTGAAATAGCATGAATATGATGGGCGAAGTCATCAGTTGCCCGTGGTGCGTTGCAGTTGCGACGGGTGCTTTTTGCTGCCAACAATTTGTGAAGCAACACTTTCGTAGCATTTGTAGCCAGCACTTCAGTATTCAGTGGCACGCTGAAGCTACCTTAGCATGAGGAAGTGTAGATTAAAGAATATGGCATAGTTTTGATGGTTGATATCAGCTTTTCTGAAATGATCGTAGTAATGCACTCTATACTGTATTTTTCAGCATTGTTATTGTGACAGTCTGCATCACCATTTGGCCTATTTTGGGATCCCACAAGACACGCTGCTACCCTGGGTTTTGTACCTCGGTCAATTGCTGAAATTCTGCAAGCCCCATGGAAGCCAACTGTCATCCTCATCCAATGGAAGAAACTCATTGTTCCGGCCCTCATAATTCATCTTAAGCTGAAGCTAGAACCAGGACAGAAACAGCATATATTCTACAAGGATTTACCATTACACGCCGTCGGGTGTCTGCACCCGACAGGCAAGTGTCTTGAACAAAGATGGTGTTTTATTCTAGAATATATTTGTCAGCAGTACTGCTGCTTCAGTTTATGTCCTGAGAAGCAAACAAACAAAGACACCAAAAACAACATAGGAGAAATTACTTCTACTTACTAATTGAATTAAAGAAATTACAAATTAATGGCAATGAAAGTGGATGAAAAACAACTTGTCATAGGTGGGGAACGATCCCACGTCTTCGCATTACGCGTGCGATGCTCTAACCAACTGAGCTACCGCGGCGCCCTTTTGCCATCCACTTTCTTGTGTATCTATATTTTACTACTAGAACTAACTACTACTACTATTAGGACTAGGTCGTTCCCCACCTGCGGCAAGTTGTTGCTTCATCCACTTTCATTGCCACTAATTTATCATTTCTTCAATTCAATTAATAAGTACAAGTAATTTCCCCTATGTTGTCTTTTGTGACTTTGCTTGTTGGCTTCTCATGATATGATTATTCAACTCGCGCCCCTCGGTTAACCCCCTTTCTTCTCCTTCATTACTGCTTCTGTTTGTAGGATAAGAGTTCACGCTGTATTTGTACACTACCAAAGTACAAGAAGACGAGAATAATGTTAATTTATTGTTTTAGAAAAAAAATGGCACTTGGATTGACCAGACGTTATTAACGGGTACATACTGTCTTAATAAATACGAGTGAAGAAAAGACATCTGGATGAAAAATACAATGACTTCTGCTACAACGTGTCTATGAAGGCAAATTCATGCGGTGAAACTGCTTTTAGTGGGGATGTTTGAGCTGGTAGGATGTCATAAAGGTGATAGATGTGTTAAGCAGAATATTTCGACATTATTATAGTGCAGCAGGACATTAAATGGAGCTCTCCTCCAGTTGTTTGTTGGCAACCTGGTTCCTGCATAAGAGAAGGGATTGGTAATAAACATACAATTATGTTAAAAAGGTCCATGAAGACTAGCTTAGATACTGTATTCGTTTTCTTTAGTTTACATTTCGTACTAATACATTCGTTTAAGACTTTTGTTTTCTAGAGCGCGATTTTTTTTTTACATTAATGAGATCATACTGTCCTTATTTATTTTTGTTTGCAAAGAAACATTTTTCAGCTGGTCTACCGCTTGAGCAGCAAGATCGACACACAGTGATCTAACACTTTCACAATCAACCCTATAGAGAGCTGGAATGTTCGCAGTAAAGATGTGCGAGATATATCTGCTACCACTTGCTTACAATGTCTGTATTAGGAGCTGTCACTACACTGCTACACCTTCTTTTTATAGGAATAAAAAATAATGTGATGTACGAAAACTCTGCTCTGTTGTATTGTTATTCTGTCACTTGTATTCAAACTAAACATTACATTCACCTGTGTATACATGCAGATATAATTCTGAATGCCATTTCATGGTTGGTGACTTCCTCGTTGAGCTCGGATATTCATAGGGATGATAAGCTAATTAAACTGAATGGTTTGAAGCAAGGATTAGGTAATTATTGCTTATGACTTTAAATTGCAGCAACTGCACATGGTCCGCACAAAATTACAGTACATTTCTTATTTTCCTTAGCGCAACCAGCTGCATCAAATGAAAGAAAAGAAAAATTAAAGTGAACGCACCTGCTCGTTTATAGAGATGCTCGCTTTGCTGCGGTGTGCTTCGCCGCCCTTGGATTAGCGTAGGCAGTGACGATCTACCAGAGTGCAAACAGCGCCGGCGGGGCGGCTACCGGCGCTCGCGCAAACAACACACGCACACAGGCGATACACGCACTAATGACAGGAATCTTCGTAGTTGTTTTCTTTTTATTAAGTTCGAAGTCCGCCGCAGTTATGTATCGTGCCGTGCTTGAACTGATCCGGCTTTGTACGATCAGCCGCGAGAAAGACGTGAATGCACTGACGCCGATAGAAGTTTTCGAGCACTGGCACGAAGAATACCCGTATGCAGGTCATCAACTGGCTCATGCACGGAGTAAGACGACAGCCACTGCACTAGCTCGCAGTCTTTTTGACAGGATGGCCGATCTGTCTCGGTGCCGCAGTGCAATAATTCCGGTACCGAAGCGCTCCAGAGGACTGCACCGGTCCCTAAAACGAAGCCTTTGAAAATGCGCAGCACGGTTACCCTAAGAAAAGCTACGGAGGCAACTGGCGTCCCTCGGAAAAAGCTGACGAGGCGAGCGACAGATCGCAAGGCAGCCATGTTTACGCACTAACTTCACTCGAGGAGCGATTCAAGATAGCTGCGAGGCTACCTTGAAATTCTCGAGTAAAGTGCTCGAGCTTGCCTTCACTCAAGGCGCGTTTTGAGTGGAGGGCGATTTGTGAAATTAAAAACCGCCTCAAGGAGCATTTCGAGTGGGGGGTCAAGTCGAGGTGCGTTTGTGAACACGGGGGTTAATGCCATTCGAATCGAATGGCATTCGCATATAATCCCCACTGATCGAAATTTACGCGGGAAACTTTAATGTCATTCGAATGGAATGACATTTGTCATCGAAACCCCCGTCACACGGGAAGCTTTAATGTCATTCGAATCGAATGGCATTCGATGCATCGAATGTCATTCGGTCTCTTGCGGTGCTACACAGTAAAATATAATGGCATTCGCAAATGACAGCAATCACGATCTGGAACAAAATTTGTGAAATTCAAAGAAATATCGCGCCTATTAAACGCGTTTAAGAACTCTTGCGACGAAAACGTGGACGAAAACATTTTGACGCCAATTATTCACAACTAAAATCACTTCGATCAACACATCCAATATGGCCGACCGCCGCGACAGACTCCTGATGCAAAGAGTAACAGCGCTTGAGCACACCCCGTGGTGAAAATATCATCGCGGCAAAAATATTTATTGCTATTTATAAGTCTAAAAAAATATCTTCTGACTTTGCTGATGCACGGATTATTTTTCCGCGTTGCGTGTCGCTGTTCTCTATCTGGGGTCAAGAGTATACATTCGGTTCGAAATCGAACTGATTCGTTGGCAAATGTCATTTTGTTCGAATGACATTAAGTTTTCCCGTGTAAATCCAGATTAGTGGGATTATGTGCGAATGCCATTCGATTCGAATGACATTATATCTTCCCGTGTGACAGGATATTAGGGGAACTCATTCGCATTAGATTTCGAACCGAGTGTATACTCTTGACCCCAGATAGACAACAGAGACACGCAACGCTAAAAGATAACGCGTGCATCAGCAAAGTCAGAAGATACTTTTTTTTAGACTTATAAAAAGGAATAATTATTTTTGCCGCGATGATATTTTCACCACGGGCTGTGCTCAAGCGCTATTACTCTTTGCATCAGGAGTCTGTCGCGGCGGTCGGCCATATTGGATGTGTTTGTTTAGCACCGGCAGCAGTGGTGTTGTGTATACTCTCGTGGTGGTTCGTCGGTGCTTGACATGCGGTGCCGTTGCGGCGGTTGCCGACCCGGCTGCAGCTGCAGCGGCTGCGCACCCGAAAGAAAATTTTGTTCCAAATTGTCACTGCTATCATCTGCGAATGACATTATATTTTGCTGTGTAGCACCGCAAGAGACCGAATGGCATTCGATGCATCGAATGCCATTCGATTCGAATGACATTAAATCTTCCCGTGTGACGGGGGCAACGACGCATTCGAATGAGAATGTCAAGTAATTTAATGAATGTCTCTTGAGCGCGCAGGCTTTCGCCTTCACCCTCTTCGGCGTGTGCTAAAGTGACTGTCGATTATTATTATTATTATTATTATTATTATTATTATTATTATTATTATTATTATTATTATTATTATTATTATTATTATTATTATTATTATTATTATTATTATTATGTCCACTGCTGGACGAACGCTGCTACCAACGATTGGAGACCTTTTTTTTTTCCTAATTCGTAAGTGCGCTTTGCCACCAATAATGAGAATTTGCCCAAATAATGTCTGCACCGGTAATCTCCCAAACGAAGATGAAGTACATACTGCGCGCGCTAGCACTAGGTTGTTGCACGTTATTCCACCGTGAGAGCCACGTTGACATTTTTTTTTTTTTCGTTTCATAATACACAGACTGTACGCGCGTACACTAATTAACGTACCGACTGCGCCGCCATTAGCTTGTCAAGCTGTCCTGCGGGTAGCTAGCTTTTATCAATGGGAAATAAGCCGTTGCTTCAGCCGACTCCCACGGCTGCAAACTTGGTAATCTCACCTCATCGGCTAATCTTGTGCCATCCTCGACTGCGTTGCCCTTCCTATGGCACCCCATTCTGTTGATCTTGATAAATCACAGTCAGACCTGCTTTACGCATTAGATGAACTGCTCAATTCCAAATCTACCTCTTGATATCGGCTAGAATATCATGCCACACCCGTCCACTGTCCAATCCATCCTGCCCTCTATACCGGCCTCTTAACCTTCCACGCTACGAGCGATGGAACCAACATCCGCATCCAACAAGTTTCCGATAGACTTTAACAGCTATCATCAGTCGGAGCGGCCTTATTTCTTACGTGTCTTCTGAAAGAAAGAGCACTGTACATATTGACGCGCACCCCGCGTGCTTACCACGTAAATCGCGAAACAGAGGCGCGTAAGAATTGCACTGTCATCCACTGCACGAGTAATCGTGCCGCCGACGCAAGTTTCCAAACCGCATTAAACAGGGTCTCCGAGCAGCCATATTTCCGGGGCTGTTTTGAAGCCTCAAGCCTCCCTGCATATACGGCGACGCGGTTGGCGCTAAATGCCCACAGTGTTTGGTTGGACGATATTCCTTTCTTTTTTTTCTTTTCCCTTTTGAAGATTGCTAACGTTGCACAACTTTGCTTCGATCGCGTCGGACGCGAAAGGTTAGCAACGTCATGCTATAGCTCTCACTGGACGCGAGGGTGGAATACCTTTATAATAAACAAATGTAAGGTACTTGTGTACAAAAACAACGTGCAGCTGGGGACCTATAACGCAAAGCTGTTGCACTCTCCTGAGGTCAAATTTAAGTAACCACCGACGCAAACCTTTGGCGGTAACCCGAAGCGTTAACTTGTTCGGAGAGCACAATCAAACGTTCTCCTCATTTATAGGAGGTCACTTTTGTTCGCTTTTAAAGCGAATGACATTGCCTACATCTAGCGGTTTTTCTTATCGAATTGGCTGACAAGAGGCGAGGAGCAAGCTGAAGTGGACAGGGTTTCGGTGGGGCCGAGCCAGCGCAGTGAAAGTAGATAACCGGATGAGGACGGTGGTTCCGGCGTCTGCGATTGGTCAGCTTCCCCTTGCTTAGCTTGCGGTTGCTGGTAAAAAGTCGCGGCGGAATGCAACGCAAGGTAAAAAATTCCGCTAGAACGGATCCTTAGCGATGAAGAGTTTGTAGAGTGATGCCGCATACGTGCCAAAGGGTTCGATAACGTGGCAATTGTTTTGCAAAATTTTTGTATTATACGCAAATAAATCCATGCTCCTGCCAGTTTCGAGTAGCCAGTGTCAGAGAGCAATCGGCATGCAGCCATCTTCTATTCCTTTCAGAACGGGGCAGTCTCCTGCTATTCAGAAAAAAAAAATCAGTTTTCTTCGGCATATTAGTGCACGTTTAACGTGTACACGTCACTTTCACGGGGTGATTTCTCGCAGTTTTGTGACGTCGCGTGACAGACAGGTGAAGTAGATGCAGCCCGGAAACGTTTAACCACTGGTACAGGGGTAATGGCGAAAAAGGCGTCGAATGAGAAATAACTATTTTGTCCGGTATGGTCGTGCATAAACAGTGCGTACTCATCATATATCAGATGGGGAGCTTTCGCGCTTTTCGTGATGTCGCCTGGCAGACAGGCGAAGTGGGGGGTGGCCCGAAAATTCCTTGACCAATCGTGGAAGGTCGTTTCCAGAATTGAAATAGAATAGTTTGGAACAGCAGTACATTATTGAGCATCTGGTGTCAAACAGGACGGCTGTCTTCTTTTTTGTTTGCTTTTAACGCTTAATGTTGAGGGCTGAACTGTATGGTTACAGTAGCGGTCGTGATTAGAGGAAGCGGTCGTGGCTCAATCAAGCGGTCAATCGCTGTGGTATTTGTCTGCTTCATCTTGCTTTGCGTAAAACAAGTTTCATGACAAAGTTAGCAAAAGCACTGAGCCGACTTCCCGCGGTTCTGGAAACTTGCAGTCGTCGGCATCAGAATTATCAACCGTCGTGTCACGTCAGCCTTAGTGTCCAACACCTTTGACATGCCTACGTAACAGCTTCTGTCCCCGCTGGTTCAGACGCATTCACTACTACATCCTTCTATTTTTTTTTATTTTTTTTGCGGCTCATCAAAAAAAGCCGCTAACCGTCGCATCACAAGCACACGATATCGACCTCGCTGGACCATTGGACTTGAGCGAGGGGTCAGGACAGGAGGATTGTGAGGTGTCTTAGGGGATTTTTTTTTTTTTTTTTTTGGCACACAAGACTCGAAATCGATGCGATGCAAGCAACTTCCCTGAAATAACGGGTGGCGAATAAAGCTCACGTTTCTTCTATAAACCCTTTATCCACACCTGCATTTCCACTCAAAACCAATACCCAAGCGATCGCACATACCACTCGCTTCCTCTCTCGCTCTGACGCTGTTATCGGCCCAGTAAGCATTTCTTTCCATATAAAAGAATATAGGAAAATCAGAGGCCAATCTCGCTGCTCGAAAACAGCAGGTACATCCCGTTCCTTCTCGAACGACTTTCGGCGTTGAAGCCACTCCAGTGTTTTCTCCGACTCCTGTCCTTCTGGTTTCTGAAATTCCGTTGTTTCTCTCTTGGTCGGAATCACAACCGCGCCAGTCAAAAGAAAAAAAAACGAAGGAAAGGGAAAAGACCGGGCACACAAAAGTGAGGCGTCTCCGCTTGGGCGGTCAAATGAGATGAGAGCGCATGGCAGCTGGAGTGTGCAGTGACCGAAGTTTAATGAGCCGAGCGCGCATCCTTCGTTGTACGTCGCGCGCCCTCATTTGATTCTTCCTTTCCTTTCTGTTTTCTTCCTTTCTTTCATTCTTGTTTGATTGTCTTCTTGCTTGCTTACTTGCTTTCCTTTTCGTTTTTCTGACATGAAATTTATGTTCCTTTTCCGCACTGGTTTCTTCTCTGCGTTTCTATCTTTCACCTTTTCTTCGTTAGTTTCGTTCGACGTTTTCACCTTCCCCTTGCTCTCCACACTTGTCCTTTGTTGTTCCTCCTCCTCGCTACATCGCCATCCCAACTCGTTCGGTTTCATTTCGCGCGGTCGCTCGTCTGCCCGCCGGGCACTGCGACCCACTTTGCAGCCGCCACGCTGCCGACGCCGCCGGCGGTGGCTTCCGTATTTTGGATTCGCGCGCGCACAAAAGAGACCCAGCCATGCAGCGCACAAAAGAAAATGGCCGCATAGTTGGGAGAGGGAGACAGCTAGGAAGGGACACCTGGGAAGATCTCCAGCGCCGGCGGGCCGCTGTTTTCAAACACGGCGCACTTGAAGCGCGCGCACCTCCACGCACGCACACCTGCTCACTCACTGCCTGTATACTCTACCGCATACATACTTACGTACAGCAGCAGCAACAGCGACAGCAGTAGCGGCGCAACCTGCAGCACCGCCTACATAAAAGACATCACTCGCGCCAATGGCACAGCAAACCGTCCGCGCCCCCCTCTCCCCCCCCGCTGTTGCACTGTCGAGCGCGGGCGCTGTTCTGGGCTGTGTACCATAACGCTAGCGGTGCGGCTTGTTGTAACCGTAACCTAGTCTCTGCCCGAGCTACGCGCACTCCCCATCCTCCGCTGGTGGTTGTTGCTCTCCGCGCTGTTCGCTCCTGCCGCCAGCCATAATCGCTTCCAAAATCCTTTCTCCTCTCTCATATAGCTAGCTCATCGCGGCGTACGCATACACACGCACTCACGCACGTACGCAGAGCGGCCGCGAGAGGACCCTTAATTGGCTCGCTTTATCCTCGCGGCCATTGTCGCCCGCTCCTGGCTGTTGTTCTGCGCGACGCTGCTACTCTTCGCGGTCTTTTCGCTTCTGCGCGCGGTGACGCTCCCGGCTAGGTGCGTGCGTGCCCCTGTCGGCGCGGCGTTGCCGCCTCGGTGCTCGCGCATGACGTCCTCGCGTTGATGAGCTGGTTCCTTCGCACGACCTATATTCGGACTCGTCCCTCTTGGGGCCGGCGGACACGCTGCGTCCCCACGTCGTCGTCGAACGCCGCCGCGCATTGTCAGGGGGGGGGGCACCGCGATGTATCTCTCTTCCGCGCTCTCATCGTCGACCTCTACTGTAGTCCGCTTGGTCGGATGCTTTCACTCGCACCTCCCTGGAGAGGGCGAATAGGCGGACTACACATCTCTCATTGTCGCACGTCGAACTGTCACCGTTGCAGCACTTCTCATGGCAGTCCAGTCACCTTCGGTATCCGCACGGTTCTTGCTGAGGCCGACTTGGCCTCTTGCTTTTTCGTCGTTTTCTTTTTCGCTTTCACATTTCAGCTGTACATCTTCGTAATGCAAGCACATATGCAGGGCGGACGTCTGGGATGTTTTTAAGGCGAATAGCTTTCCTTGGCCTTTTCGCCTGTCTTCGTAGCGGTCGGTGGCCTGACTTTCTCCGCAGGTGCAAAGGAATCGAGTTGCTGGGCGCATAGATCTTCGAGGCGCAACTGCTGTCGCTCGAATGCTTTGTGGCGTCTGAAATTTTGGATGTTGTGGTAGGCGGCCGCATGTCGTCGCCGAAGTCCACTGCACCTCTTTTATCGGCGCTGAGGTGAGCTTGCCGAGACGAGCCGTTTTCGTTTTGCCGGCTCACCACAGCTTCGCCTATAGACAGTGTCTCACAGTGCGTGGGATGTCCGGGAAGTAAACTATAGCAGAGAATGAAGCGTGGGTGCGCAGCCGTTGTCATGTCATAGTCGTTGCGCCGTCTTCGTACCGATGTTGTGGTTCCGTTGTCGTCATGTCGTCTTTGTCATGCTGCTATCCTCTTCGCGCCGTCATCATCTCTGTCGTCGACAAACCGGTGGCGTCGCGCCGCCATCGTCACGATGTCATGCCGTCTACTAAAGCACCTCGACAATAATTTGCGCTGCCATCATCAAACACCGTTATCAACGTCAGCAGTACGCTTCGGAAATATTGCTAGGCCGTTTAACTTCTGCGTTTCGCTTAAGCTATGCCCTTACTTTCGCAATAATCTCCGGTGGTTTCTGCAGCAATTTCTTCATTACTAATGCTGAAATGAAAATATGAAATGAGATTTATCTGCAGGCCGTATAGTGGTGACAGCTGCTCCTTTTCGCTCAAGAACGTTAAGGCAGAAAAATCCTCCAAATTAAAAGCCTATCATGGCGGTTCCGGATCGCCACCTCTTGCTGTCATAAGCCACCGCTTTGGCTGACGAGTGTGTATAGCGTGAGGGGCACAGCAAAAAAAAAAAAAAAGGAAAGAAAGAAATTACACCCTCATGGTGCTTGTTTTTCCCATGACTATAAGAGCCTTATCCTTAAGGCTATGAAAAAAATTATTGTGAGCAACAGCGCGCTCAAGCTATAGCTGCGATGAGAGAAGCCATAGTTGAATTCTGATCACCTGCATGGTGCTCGAAAAATCGAAAAAATCGGCAGCATGTTACACTCCTGAAATACGTGAAGGCGAAAGCCTGCTGCACACGCGCTAGTGCATTAACGCTTACGATCGGGAGGGTCAGACTTCTTGCAAGACATAACGAGCCGCAGTGTGAAGTAAACGTATCGCGCTGTAGGTCGATTTCCTCAACAACATGCGCGAGCACCTAATGCACTTATCTAAAGGTTCTTTCGTTCTTTTTCTTTGTTCTTTCTTTCTTTCTTTGTTCTCTCTTTCCTTGTTCTTTCTTTTTTTCGTTTCTTCTTTCATATTCAGCCATTGCATCTTTGCTTGCTCACCTTATCCGTTGGACAATAAAGTTTATTCTATCTATCTTGCTTGCTTACAGGGGGGGGGGGGGGGGGGGTGAGGTATGGGCCATTCCAGAATATGTTCTTTTTTTGGGGGAGGGGGGTGTAAGTCATTGCTGATGATCGATATTTTTGTACCACTCGTCAACATTTCTTCAAACCACTCGACCTGATTATGCTATTTTTTTTTTTTTTTATCACTCGACTAGACGCCGTCTTTTTGGGGTATGAGCCACTGCAACGAGCCACTTAAGGCTCTCGCCTAATATCTGCCATGGGAGCTTCATAGCGATGGCTAACTAGGGTTACTTCGTGCACTTTTTGTGCCGTCTGTCGCAGCTATCATCATGCTTACTTGCAAAACTTAATTTCCACAATTTTGGTCGTCAAGCGTGAGAGAGAGAACTAAACTTTTATTTTCTGATACGGTAATCCGAGTCAGACCCGGTTCACCCTAGGTGGGAGGATTCCTTATTCCAAGACCCCTCTGGCTTGGGCCGCCTCCTTGGCCCGGGCGACGAGACTGCGTTGGTCGTCCAGGTCATCAGAGGAAAGCTTGGCCTCCCATGTTTCAATTGTCGTGTAGATCTGCGGTGAGTTGGGGCGCTCTTCTTGTGCTTCTATGGGGCGGCCTTCTTTGGAGTCGTCTTGTGGAGCTTGTGAGGTAGGGTCTGCGCATGTGTCACGCAGTGGGCAATCCTGGACCATGTGTTGCAGGGTGTCTGGAACGTCGCAATGGGGGCATGTGTACGAGTACTGCGTAGGATACAGTCTGTGCGTGATTATTCCGTGTACGTAGGTGTTGGTCTGTAGGCGGCGCAGGATGACTTTTTAGAAAACTTTTTACTGCGGCTTTGCAATAGTATCCGGTATGAAAAACTTGAGCACAAGCAAGTCTGTATCCATCCGCTGCCGTTGGTACAGGCTTGCGCGGCAGTATTCGTGACCTTTTCTTGGACAAAGGCGACCACTCCCAACACAATCCATATTTAGCGAAAAGCCGCCAAGTGATCTTATTTTCATGTTTTAACTGTCCTGTGGGCGTCTTTCTTATTATTTTTTAAAACCGTAGCCTTAGTTAGCTCCTATGTTAGCGAGTCAGTGGTGAAAACTTGAAAGGGAAACACAACACCCTATACTTAAGGGGGGGGAAACGGTAATCGACTTATATCAAGATATCGCTCTCCCTGTAAAACAGCAGCTTTCACCTAGATGGTTCACTAATAAGCTCTTTGATACTTATTTAGGAGCATCGACAAGTGCAGCCGCGTATGGGAGCGAGGCACTGAACTTCGCGGAAGTTCCTTGAATAACTTTAGCAGGCAATTCACTGGGGCTATTCACGTCCCAAAAGAAGTCGCTTAAATGTTGATGACACCTCAAAAAGGCGAATATGTCGTTAAATGATACTAAAAACATTCCAACTATGGCGACTTTCTCGCTAAGTTGTCAAAACTGGTTTACGGTATACAGGAAACTGTGTCCTTTGTCGCCGGCGCGCGCTTTCGTTTTCAGAAGCATCGGGGTTGTATGCGCACTCGATGCTTCCCCTTTCTCTATATCTCGTATCTCGGCCTAACGAATATGCTTATGCACAGAAAACCGTTCGATGTAAAGGGTTATTTGACGCACCCAAACTCGCCTATAACGAACTTAAAGGAACTTTCGTGGCGCATTTGTTACATGCGGATTTGTTATTTCGAGCGGAGAAAGAAAATCCATAATATAAATCATTTATTGAAACCTAACCTATGCGTAGCCGGCCGGTTTCCTGTAGGAAACGTTTTAATTATCGAGCTACACAATCCCCTACCCTTCCCCCCTTCTCCCCCCTTCTCCGTATCGGTTGTCTGAGTGTCTAGCCTATTCGCGGGCCGATCCCGAAGACACTACAGTCTAAAAAGCGTGGACCGATCCCGAAGATAAGTGCAATCTAAAAAATTTGACCAGGCCGACGTTATACTCCCACTCCCCTCAAGTGCGGGGTGACGCGATAGAGTGCCGTGCCGCCGTGTGCACTATAGCTCCTCCCGACTGTCACCCCCAACTTGCTCAGGAAGACATTGTACTTCATCAAATTCAACTAGAGGCCGAATGCCATCCAAATTTCTTTTTTTCTTCTCGCTTGCGCCTAAAGGTTTTCATCATCGGCGTCGCTATAAGAATGGCGTTCTATAGATGCGTGCGATTGCGTATACCTGTTCCATGTCCGCTTCCCTCAATGCCCGCGCAGTACGGCCTCCGCCCAACGACGACGAAAGCTAAGGGTGAGGCGGCCCTTTCACCCGAATTCGATATGTCCAATTGGTAATAAAGGAGTTATTTTACTTGCATGAGTATCGGTCAGCCCGTTTCGCGTGTTCGATATAGGGAACAATTCGTCTTATCCTGTTTCTGCTGTAACTTCACACCTGACTTTAAAAAACAAGACTGCTCAGCTATAGGAAAACTTCGATGAGTGGATGGCGATAGATTGCATAGGCGTGTACAGCCGCGGTCAAAAGTTTACGGGGAGCGGTACGTATGCGAAGAAGCTGAATTTTCTTTTGAGGCACGCAGCCTGAATTTCAGAATCGTTACGTGTACTATAGCGTCGGCGACGGACACTCTCTTGCACTACGTTACTGGCTGCAAGCTTTACTGAGCTGAAATGCGGCTTTTCCTGAAACTAGCATCTGACGAACTTTTGACAGCGACAGGCGTGCACGTATTGCATTTCGTCCACCATCGAATCGCTCCATACTCGGGCGCCCGTAGCTGTGGTTCATTCAGCGCCGATTAGTCTCCCCACAAAACTGATCAAACAATACAAACGCACAATCACCTTCGACATTTCTTTATCGCTTGAAAGAAGCCGCAGGCCCTTCAGCCTCGATAAAACCGTAGGTTCATGGCCAACGTATTCATTACAGAGAGGAGCGCTAATGGCCCACTAGGGATATCTGCGAGCGAGCGATATCCTCGGCAAATATTAAGTAGGGTTTCTATTACCTACGTAACGTAAGCGCAATCTATGCACATTATTTGATCTGACTTTGTTCCATGCTGCGCCTGACTTCATGTCTCTTCCTGCACCCAGATACCGCGTTTTCTCCTGTGCCCTGACTTTAGTGTACTTATTAGGCTCAACTCTACATTTCAGTGTTTCTTAATGCGACACTTCTTGCGGACTGTCTGTCGTGCAGTTATGTACCTTAATTGTAGTTCTGAGTGAATTTCGCTTACTTATCCGACTTGAATTTCCGGCTACGTACGTTTTACTTATTTATGAGCCTGACTTGTGAATTTGAGTGTGATTATGTGTGACGGTTGCGTTCCTGTCGTCTTCAAAGTGGAGGAATAAGGGGAAGGGGGGGGGTGTGCAGCCGACAAGTAAGAGCGTCATTATCTCACCGAAGTACTATATATATATATATATATATATATATATATATATATATATATATATAATGTTTGTGTGTGTGTGTGTGTGTGTGTGTGTGTGTGCGTGTGTGTCAGGTCAATATATAATCGAGTGCTACCAATTTGCCCATTTCATTCCTGCGTCTTTGGCGTAAAAGAAACAGCCGCGTGTGCATGCGCGCTCCGCACCCGTGCTACGCAAAGTGACAATGACACATGCGACGATCTTGTCGAAGAAGTGTACGAGCGACTGTGGCCCATGGCGAGGCTCTGTCTGTTGTCGCATCAAGGTATCTAACAGCGATAGGAGTAATTTTCAAGTGTTCCTTCAATGTTCTCTGTGGAACATCCCCCCACCCCTAAAAAAAAAGATTATTGCGTGACAAACAATCACAGAAGCGAAACGATCGATGGAATCTGGCTTTTTACACAATCTGCAATTTGTGGACAGGGAAGCAATGGATCCCTTAGTCCTCCGCAACGTCTTCACACAGAGAGTCGAGGTATGAAGTTTAAAAAATAAAATATTTGCTCCCGGAGCAAATATTTCACGATATCATTTCTCTTGTTGGACTGCATAGCGCCTGGAGAACCACAACGATAGCCATGCCGAACCACCCCGAGCAACGAAAAACCTCTTTCCGTAAGATATAATAAAAAATACGCGGGTTATACTAGCGTTCTAGTAATTCTCCAGTAGTGTTGCGTTCTCCAGGCGGAGCATTTCCAGGGCACCGCTGCCGAGTTGTTGCGACACCTGTTAATCGAAGCTCGACCGACGTTACCATTGGGTAGCGTGACGTTGTCGGCGAGCTGCAGGCATCCGGTAGACCAGGGCGACCAGGCAAGGACGAGATGATTTCAAGTGCGAAACTTGCACGGTTTATTCAATGGTTGGTGAAAGATGAGAAGAGAATGAAGTGTAAAAGTACATTGCGGAGCCCCTTTAAATAGGCTCTCTAAAATCGTGGGCGGGATCTCGCTCACGTCAACGTCTCGTGACAGGCACTGAGCCTAGTTTGTGGATGGGCGTCTCCCATTTTCAGTGAGCCGGTACCGGCCCGCCTCCGCAGGTACCAAGCCCCCAGGTCCGGGATCGGAGGCGCTTATCCTTTCTTCTAGGCGACGTTGGTTCGCGGAAAGGGCGCCTGGTCCATTCTCCCAGTTGACGTGGTAAGCTCTCGTCGTGGCTTTGCAGCTGCTCTCACTTTCAGTGAGCCTGTTGGGCCGGGGAGGGGCGGCTTGATCCTTTCTTCTAGGCGACGTTGGTTCGCGGAAGTTCTCCTGTAGAGCTTGACAGTTCGCGGAAAGGGCGTCTGGTTGTGGATAGGCGGCTGATCCATTGTACCAGTTGACGTCTTCACGAGCGTGTCTCCGCTGGCGGCAGCCCGGCGATGCTGTTTAGTTCGCGGAAAGGGTGCACACACACAAAGGGGCCTGTGAACACCGCGGGGCGCCCGCCATACCGGCATGCACTCGAGATAACCATAGCGAATTAGGAATTCACCCTTCGTTTCGATGAGGCACGGTGGTCGAACATCCCTTTCACACGGGGTGCTACACGCCAGCCGTAACAGTAGCCAACCGGACACTAAATCTGGTTAATGACTCTGCCTTCCACCTCTTATTTTCCCTCTCTCTTGACTAGTTTCACGTCTTCGATTTGCGTTTACATCTCCTTCACTATTGGCTTATGGTGCGCTTAGTGCGAGTGCTACGGTTTCGCTTCCCTGTACTTCAGGAACAAGAAACAGTGGGACTGTGCCCTCATTGGCAAAGCGTCCGGCTGGTGTGCTAGGGGACCGAGGCTCGATCCGACAAAAATCCGAAATTCGACCCAGCAGGCACGGTCAGGAAAGCCCGGTAGTGTTGTCAAGGAAAGCTTCAATCTGAAGAAAAAAAATAACGCCTCGTGAAGAAACGGTTACCAGCGTATCGTCACATAACGTGCAGCACCTAGGCTTTCAGAGTTGCCTCCCAGGTAAAGGTTGCTTCCACGCGATAAAGCTAAAACGTTCAAAGTGGCTCACTCCTAAAATTATCTTTTTCAAGCTGCTCGCACGGGTGCCGCACTTGTTCACGGAAATGTTTTCTGTCTCGTGCGGCGTGCACAAAGCTTGACATAGCCACGGCTACACGTGTTCCGTCCCGTTCCTTCATTTTTATTTTCCTGTATCCTTTTCGTTTTTCGAGTCGACAAGTATAAATGAAGCGCCGTAAGAGAAACAGATGCTGCTCGAAAAGTGATTCCCCCGACACCACATGAGTAAGATACAGAGCCGCAAACAATGAACAGTAAATGTCATCGATGACGATCGCTCCCGTGTGCGCAGTCGTCTATCGTATTCGCAGCTGTTGAGTTCGCCAACATCATGACCAGTGTTCCGGCGTCTTTAATCACTCTCTACGTAAAGGGCTGCTCGGTGCACCGCTCGAATGGAGCAGTCGTGCTACGAAGAGAAAGCGCACGACTTGTACTCGTAGTTCTAAAAGGGAGGAATAAAATGTACAAATTATTTGCTCATATATTGTTTCGTCTATATTTTGCGCGAACATCGTATCACGGTATCGACGGTAAGAGTTTGTGTGGGAAGGAATGGCAAATAAACGGAAAGGCAGTGTGTGTGTGGGGAGAGGACGCAGTGGGAGAGACATGGCCTATAGCAGGAGAGTTGACGGAGCCCCGATCAATGGTGCAAATAAGGAGAGAATCGACACCGTTGCATTCCCGCCGTTCTGTATATAGCTGTTGCTTGTTGGCAGTAGCCGATATACAGCATGCGCTCGCCTAAAGATCTAGGCCGATTTATGCAGAACGCAACAAAATACATCGTGAAGTTTCTCAGCCACGCATTTTCCTGCGAGCAAAACTGTCTCATGCATGTATGTTATTTATTCTTAAATAGCATACATGTTTCCTTAGTCAGATTTCTTTTTTCGTTCTTTGATACAGTGCACGGGTTTGCCTAGTCTGTACATACGAGTCGACCTGTTGCGGATTGCGTAGGAGGCCTTGTGAAGATGCTGTCGGGAGCTTTTTCTCCCAAATCTTTCAGCTTCACATTGTCTAATAAAGCCTGCGCTTGCTTGGTTAATTAATTAATTAATGGTTGATTGATTGATTGATTGATTGATTGATTGATTGATTGATTGATTGATTGATTGATTGATTGATTGATTGATTGACTGACTGATTCGTACATTGTCATATTAGTTACAGTTTATGTCATGAATCCTGGTATTTTTGTTCCACAGTGCGCAAGGAAGACGTGAGGGTGAAACTGCTACCCTATTTTCCGGGCTATATTCCGCGAAATATACATGTGTAGAACTTGAAAATTTTGCAGGGAGCGGAGTATCTGTGGGCGCGGACTATACACATGAGTATATTTTTGAGTATACACATGAGTTATGTTGAGTATGGCACCCATGACGATAATGGAAGAGAGAATAGCCTAGAGGAATTCGAAATCCCACAGGTAACACCGGAAGAAGTAAAGAAAGCCTTGGGAGCTATGCAAAGGGGGAAGGCAGCTGGGGAGGATCAGGTAACAGCAGATTTGTTGAAGGATGGTGGGCAGATTGTTCTAGAGAAACTGGCCACCCTATATACGCAATGCCTCATGACTTCGAGCGTACCGGAATCTTGGAAAAACGCTAACATAATCCTAATCCATAAGAAAGGGGACGCCAATGACTTGAAAAATTATAGACCGATCAGTTTACTGTCCGTTGCCTACAAAGTATTTACTAAGGTAATTGCAAATAGAATCAGGAACACCTTAGACTTCCGTCAACCAAAGGACCAGGCAGGATTCCGTAAAGGCTACTCAACAATAGACCATATTCACACTATCAATCAGGTGATAGAAAAATGTGCGGAATATAATCAACCTTTATATATAGCTTTCATTGATTACGAGAAAGCGTTTGATTCAGTCGAAACCTCAGCAGTCATGGAGGCATTGCGTAATCAAGGTGTAGACGAGCCGTATGTAAAAATACTGAAAGATATCTATAGCGGCTCCACAGCCACCGTAGTCCTCCATAAAGAAAGCAACAAAATCCCAATAAAGAAAGGCGTCAGGCAGGGAGATACGATCTCTCCGATGCTATTCACAGCGTGTTTACAGGAGGTATTCAGAGACCTGGATTGGGAAGAATGGGGGATAAGAGTTAATGGAGAATACCTTAGTAACTTGCGATTCGCTGATGACATTGCCTTGCTTAGTAACTCAGGGGACCAACTGCAATGCATGCTCACTGACCTGGAGAGGCAAAGCCGAAGGGTGGGTCTAAAAATTAATCTGCAGAAAACTAAAGTAATGTTTAACAGTCTCGGAAGGGAACAGCAGTTTACAATAGGTAGTGAGGCACTGGAAGTGGTAAGGGAATACATCTACTTAGGACAGGTAGTGACTGCGGATCCGGATCATGAGACTGAAATAATCAGAAGAATAAGAATGGGCTGGGGTGCGTTTGGCAGGCATTCTCAGATCATGAACAGCAGGTTGCCATTATCCCTCAAGAGAAAAGTTTATAACAGCTGTGTCTTACCAGTACTCACGTACGGGGCAGAAACCTGGAGGCTTACGAAAAGGATTCTACTTAAATTGAGGACGACGCAAGAAGCTATGGAAAGAAGAATGATTAGTATAACGTTAAGGGACAAGAAAAGAGCAGATTGGGTGAGGGAACAAACGCGAGTTAATGATATCTTAGTTGAAATCAAGAAAAAGAAATGGGCATGGGCAGGACACGTAATGAGGAGGGAAGATAACCGATGGTCATTAAGAGTTACGGAATGGATTCCAAGGGAAGGAAAGTGTAGCAGAGGGCGGCAGAAAGTTAGGTGGGCGGATGAGATTAAGAAGTTTGCAGGGACAACATGGCCACAATTAGTACTTGACCGGGGTAGTTGGAGAAGTATGGGAGAGGCCTTTGCCCTGCAGTGGGCATAACTAGGATGATGATGATGATGATGATGATGATGATGATGATGATGATGATGATGATACTTTTCAAGATCGGTGGCGCGTCGAGAAAACGTGGTCAGACTACGCCTGCATGCGATGACGACGCCAGAAGTGGAAAGCTTAGGCGTGACAATACATACGCGAAATGTGGGCAGGCACATAGTGCATCTTGTGTGAAGGTATGCAAGTAGGTGGTTGATTCGTGGCGCGTCATTTGATGTCTGGTTGCCCTCAAGTGCTTCAGGAAAACTGAGCTCGAGGTTCGAGGTCTGCTACTGTTTCGCACTTTTAAGTCTGGGAAGATTTAAGATGAAAGGCATGCGCTGTGGCTGTTTTGTTTCATGACATTTGTTTGTGCGCTGGCCCAATGAAAACTGTTAGGAATAATGTTGTCAATAATGCAAGACCTGGTACGAGCAACTTTAGTGATAGAATGCTGTGGCAATATAACCCGCACATACCGCATGTAATCTATAGCATGTCGTTGTATATATCATACATATACCTAAATATAACCGAACATCACGTTGACGGCGACGGAAAAAAGTCAAGGGCATTTAGGTATCCTACGTGGATGAATGCGAAAGTATTGCGACGTCTTTCCGATGACGACTCGTTTTACGAAAAGCAATGGTATTGTTTTCACGTTGCCTTGTATCATATATCCCATCACGTGATCGGCCTAGTTCGCGTACTTGCGTGGACGTTCAAAGGAGCCGGACGTAGTTACTGACTGAGAAGTCGAAGTCCAAGGTTAGTTCATCGGAGCGCGCGATAGAGCTCGCCCGAAATCACCGCACCCACTGGCAGCGGGCCCGTGCTGTCAGTGCCTTCGTATAGGGAGCGGCAGTATGGGGACGTTAGCATGATGCGCGGCATCGGAGCCAGCTGTGGAGGAAAACGACGACGGACGCGCGAGCAGTGGCACGAGCGTGCCTTTGTGGCCACGTGACTTTTTGTACATCTCCGGCCCCGCCGCCGAATTTTTCGCTTGATGAGCCATATAATGCTTTCGCATTAAAATTATCTTGGGGTGTCCATATAGCTGCTACCGCAATAAAAGGCCGAACAAGACACATTTACGAATTTCCCTCGAGCAAGCCAGCGCCTTCAGACGCTTGGTGCGTTAGGGGCATCGCATATCAATAATCACAAACATTGGCAGTGGCTTAGCTCGGCTATGCCAGTATATACGTAGCGAAAGCTAAGGCATAGCATGATAAGCCTTGGTTAATCTTGATTGCAAGTCCGGGTTAGTCAGGTTGTCTAGCTATGTTGCGGCGTTTAGCCAGTCGTTCGGCGCGCTGTTCGGCTGTTTCCTGGGCGATTCGTTTCCTCTTCATCTCGTACCGATGTCGATTCCAGGCCTCCTCCTGCTTATCAGAATTGTCGCCGTCCAAACTGCCGCCTCAACTGTGGTTGCGGCGCACGGGAGCTCTCTTTTTCAATCCTCCGACTTGTTATCAGACGTGCGACGCAGCTGGCGAAGCGAGCGGATGCAAACGCAACGACGAGGAACGCGGTGTGATGTCATGTGTCTCCTCGGAGCACGGCCAAGGCGAAATCGCAAGTTCACGGCCAGTAAAGCTTTCGCTTTGAAAGTGAGCGCGCGCATTTTTCTAGCTGGTGGTGAAGATGGAAATTACAGGTCGCGTTCGTCACCGAAATTCGTTGCGCGTATCTCATCGTTTACTGTGCTGCTGTGGCGGTTTTGCACAAGGTCAAGCACGTCGTGTCTTGTGGTTCAACACGTTTTAATACTGGATAAATATTCCCCTTGCTCTGCAGTGCCCACCATGATGGCTGAGGGACGCGTTCGTCACTGAAATCTGCATTGCGTCTCTCGTCGTAATGCGCCATTTTGCCTTGCTTGATCATGAAAGTTTTGCGTACAGCTACTGCGGCAGCACCTGAGATCTGCATAAATTTCTTTAGTCAAAGTTTGTCTCAGCGGACTGTACAGCGGAAGCGGACTATATAATTTCTTTTAAGCACAAATTGGCCCCTTCTAGCTAAAGACCGGGTGCGGACTATAGGCCGGGAAATACGGCAATTGGAACGGAACTGTATTCCTATTAATATTCTAAGCTGTTGTTCGCCTCAGAATTTGTACTAATAGGACATGTCTTGGTCACTGAATGGTCTTCGTTCTGTAATTTCTTGGGTCCTAAATAATTGAAGATGTATTTAGAGAACATTGAATAAACAATTGTTTTAATAATCAGGAAGCATTCGTGATGTACGCCAGCTGTTTTAATGCGCTGTGGATTACTATTCCCAATGCAGTGTCTAAGATCCTTTGAAGCTGTGGGTACATACGTACATACATACATACATACATACATACATACATACATACATACATACATACATACATACATACATACATACATACATACATACATACATACATACATACATACATACATACATACATACATACATACATACATACATACATACATACATACATACATACATACATACATATCGACTTTACTGATCCCTGCAGAGTTCACCTTGTATGCAACGATTGCGAATCAGTGGTGATGACCTAGACGATGCGAAACGAACGAAGAGATTAAAAATACGTACGAACATGAGAAACGAGTTACATTATTTGTCAGCCAGTAATCTCCAGTGTTACGGGTACCCCCGCAATCTGCCCGACGCAGTTGACAGCGAGCGTGTGAACGACGCCTTGCGAGCTTCTACATCCTTCGTTAGGCAGACGAGTCCGCGGCACCAACCGGGCGGCTTGACCGATGGCAGAGATAGCGACGACGACAAGCAGGCGCGGCGGCGATGCACGATGGCTCCCGCACTGACATCGCCGGACTTATCTGCATACCTACCGCTGCACCGCCAAGGGGTCAGCGCACGGAGAAGCGCCACTGCAATCACCGGATGGATGGCTTCGAATTGTCAAGGGCTGGCGTTGGGAGCGGTGCGCGCACTTCTGTGCGAGCTGGTGACTAGCGCATTTGCGCGAATGAAACGCTAGCGGTGTTGTTCGTGTTGTTCTTGTTCTTGCTGTTGTTTTTTCTGTCAAAGGAAAGTAGGCTTTGTTTCTTTTTTAGATGTAGAAGCAAGGGAACGTAGGCTACGTTAGAGCCGGCTCGTTGTCGTTGTCATTGTTGTTGTTGTTGTCGTCGTCGTCGTCGTCGTCGTCGTCGTCGTCGTCGTCGTCGTCGTCGTCGTTGTTGTTGTTGTTGTTGTTGTTGTTGTTGTTGTTGTTGTTGTTGTTGTTGTTGTTGTTGTTGTTGTTGTTGTTGTTGTTGTTGTTGTTGTTGTTGTTGTTGTTGTATACAATGTTGAGACTTGGTTTCTTCAATCCATCCACTGATCCACTGTCGCTATTCAGGGTCTTCCAATCTCACCACAGCCGTCAATGTTGAGATCTGAGTCTTTCGATGCCAGCGCTGAGAAGTCTCGGAGATGGCTAAGGAGAAAAACTTCATTCACGCATTTGCAAATTGTTTACAAGAAGCAGATAGTTGGCAAATACCTGACAACTACTTGACATATAGCTTGCAAATAGCCCATCATACCGACAAGGTCGACTGATGGCATCTGTCTTCTTACAATGGGCCAGTCCGCGCTTAAATGCCTCGTCGACGCAGGCTGGCCGCTACATCTTCTATTCTTGCAGCTTGGAGGGGGGTTACGTCACCCGTGTCGCATTATTTTCCTTCAGAAGGCGAGTCGTTTGAAGACACTTCTGAAGTCATTGGCGCCGGGCGCTGGCTCGGCTGCCTCATCCCGTTTTGCGTGGATGAAGGGCATTTCTTTGGCTGCCAATTAGCCTCCCTGAGGAACGCTTGGTAGCTTTCGTCGATGCGGTGACACATCGAAGTGGTGCGGCACAAGAGCAGCAACCGCTACTTTCAGCGATACACCACCACCAGTGCTACTACTACCGAGGACTGCTGCTGCTTGGCAAGGTACACGTAGGCGCATTTCAGCGCGTTTCAGCCAACAACAAAGAATCGGGCATTTTTCGCATTTATTAGAATTAACTGTTTTGCCGCCAGCAAAAGCAAGCTGCGCCCGCAGTTCTACCGGAATCATTCACAGCCTGATACAAACACAGGTAATATCTGGCTTGTACAAGGAATCGCTGTAGTCGAGGTTGCAGTTTCTGCATGCTTCATTCTTTGTAATTATTGACGCCAGTCCAGGATATCGCAAATGAAAAAAAAAAGAATAAACGTTAGATCTTCCTGACCTTTTTACACGACGCCGCCTAGCTCAACTGTGAGTATTTCACGAAACGTATTACTCTCATGAAAACTTGAAACAATCTGTTTCTCCGTCTTTTATTGTGTACCATCGCACGTTGATCATCATCTCAACATTGGTATGCCGAATTGCCCTATACTAAACGTTATTACGAATTCCTTTTCCCAAAGATCAGCGTCGACTGGAACCACACCTGCCTATACCTCCGTCGTCTTCCTTGCAACACTTGCATCCTTCAAGCCGGCAAGTGAAGAATTTTATTGCAGAAGTCTACCTGGCTCTTATGCTTCTTTTTTGTTGTTGTTGACGCTCCTACAACTTTCTGTAATGCTTCGTAGCCTTGGAGTATCTCAACAATGATAAACAAAATATCTGCAACACTGACCCGGACGATGTCCAAAACATACGGAAACTACAGAAGCGAGCACTTCAAGTAACAAACAATGCTAGACATAATCAACACAGTGCGCTGTTGCTTCACGAAGTGGTAATATTACCGCCTGATATTTTACGACAACAAGAAAAAAATAATGTTGTTACAGTTCATGTCGCAATTGACTACAATCACCCCTTTCTACAAGGTGGGATCGCTTTTAAGTTTTCCGGAATTTTTAAAAATCGCCTGCTGCAAATAACCTAATTCCAGTCACTGGGCTGGATTATTCAGTGAGGCGGACATTACTTGCATGAGAAATCGAAACACATATACAAATAATCTTCTTAATCACTCATTAACTTCTTAATTACTTTACAGCACGTACTGCATTTTACAAATTGTAGCCAGTGAGTTTGCAAGGTGCGTACACTTGGAATTAGGAGAGCACGTTGTTGGGCGAGTCGGTCGTACATACTTAAGGAAGGGAACTGCGCTAAAAAAGACACGGACGAGTAATACGTTTGCGCCCGTCCATGTCATTACTTGGAATTACTTTGCACGACGACACCAGTTTGGAGATATGTGCCATCAAACTCGCCATAAATATTCACTGTTGTTCCACTTACTTTTTAAGAAAACCTTGTTTTCCGCATTGGAGCACAAAAGTTACTGGAACGCCCATGGATGTATTTCGTCCCACATTTTGGGAAATAATGTTTCGAAATTGGTGTCATCCTGACGATTCACTGCAAGTGAATACCTCTTGCAAACTCACCGACTACAATTCTTAAACTGCAATGCGTGTCCTAAGTAATTTATTAGGAAGATCATTAGTGAACTTTTGTTAATTAGCTGAATATGTGTTTTGATCTGTCGCGCTAGTAATTTCCTCCTCTTCGAGTACTAGATCTCAATGAAAAGAATCATGCTATCTGCACCAGTCGATTTTTTAAAAAATCCAGAAAGCTTAAATATGATTACGTATATCAATATCTTATTCTTCGTCCCGCTAACTAGACCCAATCACATCGCGCGGTTGTAATCTTCCGACAACTAACAATGTTTACGGACAGCGTCTACTGCAATTTATTGGAGTGAAAGTCTGGAACAAGATACCACGTCACGTGAAAGAAGCAAATGTTCAAGTGCACTTAAATATACCAGCTCCAGAAAAATCGTTAAACATAGCGTTAAACGATAGCACACATTCTTCCCTTGTCCTCGGTTACATTTCATTTCATTTTTTAGATATTTGTATCCCTTGTAAGTGTCATTATCGTCTATATTTATTTTATTATATTGCAGTCGCAGTGTATAGCATTATGCTGTAGGTTACGTTAATTGTATCATCATGGGCATTTGCTGATTTCCTCTTATGTAGCTTATAGTGTTCACACTTCATGCTTATTCGTATTTATTTCTTTTCTCAGTATAAATTGATTTCTTATGTACTGTTTGCTTTGTAAACATAATTTGTTACCTGTACTTCCTACTAGCCTATAGTTATGGGAATAATCAGTGCTGCCTAGTTTTATGTGTTGTCATCAAAAGAAAGAAAGAAAGAAAGAAATCGTGAGAACATTATCAACAAACGGTACGCTGCAAACCCTCTCCTCCGGTCACGTGATCGGTGAGGGAAGAAAAAATAAGTTCTGGTGAAAATTGCATCGTTTGTAGCATCTGGTCACACCTGTTTAAAAGGAACTAGATTATATGAACAAAGATAATTCTTAGACTGAACTACATCGGTAGGTTACACTCCCGTAATTGGAAAAAGAAAAAGAAGAGAGGTTCGTATAACGATAAGTGGAGACTCGTGTAAGCCTGAAATGACGCTAAACCAAGAGACCACCTTGATATTTTCTCACCACGCAATTATGCGTGACGTCACTGACTACGACATCATCCGCTGTGGTCTAGCTATTTGTTTATCGATGAATTCTAATCGAAAATATGAACAACAGCAAAAACAGAAGAAAAAAGCGTTCAAGTTCTGGTGAAGAAAGAGAGATCAATGAAATGTGAAACCTGGGGACATTAACCGGAAGATAGTTATCCAATTTGCTACCCTGCACTGGGGAAGGGGATACAGAAACGCCCGCAGATAAAATAACACGGGCATGTCAAGAGTCGTTCAACTTAGGTCGCTTTGGCTGGAGTAACTTTGGTAACGCCTTCGTCGCTTTCTGGTGTCTAAATTAAATTCTGGAGTATTACGTTCCAAAACCACAAAATGATTATGATGCACGCCGAAGTGGATCATTATGGATTGATGTCGATCACCTGTGGTCCTTTATCGTGCACCTAAATCACAGGCGCTTTCGCATTTCGCCCCCATCGAAATGCGGCCGCCGTGGCCGAGATGCGATCCAGTGACGTCGTGCTCAGCAGCGCGACTAAGCCACCTTCTGCCGTGAAGACCGTATGAGCCGGTATATTTAGCATTCCCTACAGTTAAACAAAGTTAAAGTACGCAAAAAATATATTGTAAATATTCATGATGCTATACCCTGACGTAATCGAAACCTTGACTTGGGCACGATATCTAAAAAAGAGGAAGAAACGAAAATTGACCCGTTGTCTAGAATGCTAAAATTAAAATCGACTTTTCATTTTTTCCCCCTCCTAAGTAAATGCAAATAGAACTTTGCAATACTTACATATACATAACTGATATAGTGCTTTCATGTGGCGGACTTTTAAGTTCACGCGTTGAAGTTCGAGCGAGTTGATAGTAACAATACTGAAAAAAGCTGATAGTAACAATACTAATAATAAAAGAATAAATAAAGAAGGATGATAACGATGGTAATCATAATAAATATTAGGATATCTTCATTCTTTATTAGATGTCAAGCATGGGAGTCGTGGCCAAAGAAAGGGCCACTATCGCAACATTTCAGCTAGGAAAAACAGGAACCAAAAAGAAAGAATAACACTACTGAACGCTGTCAAATGTATATAACTAAGTAATAAAGCACTAAAAAAGCACATGCTACATGGATAATAGAGAAAAAAGTTATTATTATTATTATTATTATTATTATTATTATTATTATTATTATTATTATTATTATTTTTATTATTATTATTATTATTATTTTTATTATTATTATTATTATTATTATTATTATTATTATTATTATTATTATTATTATTATTATTATTATTATTATTATTATTATTATCTTTTCGTGTGTCATCGTTTCATGCATTGTTAAACTGCCATTCCCTTCCTTTTCCTTTTTATATTTACATTGCGCTTTGTTTTATCTATTCTCTTCCTTTCACAATTTTTTTCATTGCCTCTTTTAATTGTTTCCCTGCAGTGTTCTTTTCTTTTTTTTTGCTTTTGATTTTAATGTATGCGTGCGCCAACACTCAGACCTTAGGGCTAGCTGTTACTGGGCACGTTAAATAAACACAATTTATTTATTTATTTATTTATTTATTTATTTATTTATTTATTTATTTATTTATTTATTTATTTATTTATTTATTTATTTATTTATTCGAAAGCGTATATAGCACGCACTCAAATGCCACCGGAAGGAGCCCAACGCTTGCCTACCCTTCAGCAACGAAGGGACAGAAACATAGAAATGGAAGAAAGGAAGAAGGAGCGGAAAGAGGAAAGAAAGAGCAAGATGACGCAAGGAAACGCAAGCAAGGCAGGTGACGATTATTGTTGTGAGACAAATATACACGCCAACGGGCGTACATTTATTTAAGAGTGTACGTCATTTTCTTACGGAGTACGTCACCACCCTACACTCTTAAACAAACGTGCACCCTTTGGCGTGTATATTTGTCCCACAACAATAATCGTCACCTGTCGTGCTTGCGTTTCCTTCCTTGAAAACGCTGCGCCCGCTACTTTCCTGTCGAGAATGCTCGGTCGTTCTGATAACGCGCAATGCCGTTCGTGACTTAGAAGTACCGGGCTCGCAGCATTAAAGAAAGGATATGCGGCCAAGACAGATGACAATATATTGTGGTGCGGCAAGACACGACCCAAAAGGTGTAATTTTGTTTAAGAGTGTATTGTCACGTATTGTCACACAGTGACAAAAACTGTGTAACACGAGGCCAACTCTTTATCGGGCGAACTTTCTCCCCCAAAAGCAAGCGACACTCAAAGCACAACGATAGCGGCGAGCACAGCCGGCGATCGCCGAAAATCTGACCTGCGCGGGTCAAGCGCATTGGATTTCGTGCACGACTCGTCGAGCGCTCCGGCGCAATCGCGTGCCTTCCAGAAAGTACAACAGAATTCGCGTCGCGCGTGCAATCTGATTACACAGGCTTCGGCGAAAACATGCACAACAGATAGAGCCAATGATAACATCCGGGTAAGTTCCAGATCATGCGGGCGCGCCTCGCGCTGAGCGATATAACTTGTTAGCGGGCGATAATAATAATAATTATGGGGTTTTATGTGCCAAAACCACTTTCCGATTATGAGGCACGCCGTAGTGGAGGGCTCCGGAAATTTCGACCACCTGGGGTTCTTTAACGTGCACCTAATTCTAAGTACACGGGTGTTTTTCGCATTTCGCCCACATCGAAATGCGGCCGCCGTGGCCGGGATTCGATCCCGCGACCTCGTGCTCAGCAGCCCAACACCATAGCCACTGAGCAACCACGGCGGGTCTTAGCGGGCGAAATGCAGTACCCGGAAGAAAGATAAATAAGTACACTTGTCTATGACCCCTGATAGAAAAACAAATTCAACAATAGGGGACACTCGGCGAAAACTGCCAACAGGAAACACGTCACGGCTACCGTTAATCCCATCCGTTAGTTGATGCGAGCATCGCAAAAAAAAAAAAAAAAGTGTGAAATGAACATAGAGACAGCGTGTTATTTTTGCGTATTTTTTATTCTTTCCTGCTAAAACTAAAAAGCTTTGCGCATAAATGAACTTTGCGACTTATTTTTCTTGCGTTACCTAGCAACAAGCTATCGGCACGCAAGGCGCGGCAGAATCACGCGTCATGCGCCAGACACGCCACCAAAGCCAGTGAGGCCGGTTGCGCATGTGAAGTTCGCCTGTTCGGCGACCCGTCTCTTTCGAACGTAGCGTGTTTGTTGGACTCCCGGCGTATTCTTACGTTCCTTCTGCATTTCGACATGGCACCACTGCACTATTGGAATACAACAAGGTGAGAAGTTTTGTTTGACAGTCTGCGACGCGATTCAAGCAGTTTTCGCTTTTACGACACGTAACCGAGCCATGTGACGCAGTTAGCGAAAAACAGCTCGGCCGTCCTGGCATAGTTAATTTGAGTTAATGACTCGTACTGGCAGATGTTTGCGACGCTTTCTATGAGCCCTAACATTATTGTAACTTATTTCGGTAGTTTTATGGCACGCTCGCCGCACCCGGCTTTGTGACGCAGTTAGCGAAAAGCAACTCGGCCGTGTGACGCAGTTTCGCGTGTACTGAATGTTACCGGGACAAGTTCTGGCGCTTTATCTGGCCCACAACATTATTGTAACTAATTTCGTTACTTTTTCGTGTGCTTTTCATGTACAGTGGCCGCGCCCGGCGTTGTGACGCAGTTAGCAAAAAAGCAAGCCGGCCGTGGTGACAGTTTGGCGTGTACTGAATCGTAGTGAGACAAGTTTGTGACGCTTTCTATGGCCCCGCAATATATACCTTGTTTCGGTACTCACGCTTGTCGAAGGCGCGACGAGCGATTGCCAAGAGTGATAGCACTGGAGTGTGTTGCTTGCGCCGGCAGAACGCGCAAATGATAACGCCGAAGAGCTCAAAAACCAAGAACTCGAAAATTTTGTCTTCTGAACGACTGAAAACAGGCTTTGCACCCACGCATTTCTCTTGAGTGCTAGTAGAAGACATACTGCGAGCGTGCGTTGTGGCCACCTCTGTGTATGTAGCGTGCTATCGCGTCGACTGAGGCCAAGTTGTTTTGGAAACGCGCAGTCGTCCGTGCACTTGCTCTTAAAATGCAGGAAATAGTTTCCTGGAATGGGGGAATGCTTATAGATGAGATGTTTTCTTCATAACTTATAGTACGGCTTGTAATGAGTCGGGTATTTTCGACGCATTGTATGTAAAAGCGAACTGTTTTTGTTTGTAGTGTAGCCGATTCACCACTTACCAAATACCAACATGGCACATGCTTGTAATTTACTTTTTTTTCAGCTGATGCCGTCCAGTGGAGCTTCGTACGGGAACTACTGCTGCTTACCTGGTGCCACAACGTTGGATGAACGCACAAAAAAACCCTAAACGAGCATTTACATAAGGCTAAATAAACCATTCCTCATTTATAAGGCGTTTTGCGTCTACTTTATGAAATTGCACGTGGCACAGATTCGATGGAGGCTTGTAAAGATAAATTAGATAAATGATTCCGCACTAAAACCGCACGCGTATGGGCAGCAGAAAAAAAAAAGGAGCCGAGTACGGCTACCGTTCAAAACGCGCGCGCCCAAAACCGAAACCGGGAACAGTTAATCCCATCCGCTTGGTGCGCTACATTCGGCCTCTGGGCTCTATGGGTGTGTCCGCTCTGGTTGAATGTCTTTCTCTATAGTCCCCTAACCGTCATTGAAAACATTGAACATTTCAGGGAAAAAAAGTTCTTTTTTTTTTCGACCAGGATAAAATTGAAGAAAAAAAAACATGAGCAGAGCTTCCCCGCATAATTCGTCTGTTGCGATGCGACTCCTTTCGCCGTTAAGGTCAAAAGGAGCTTGGGAGCCTACGAAGCACCTGGATCCATCCACGTGGGGGCTAGGACTTTGCCTCAACCCACCCTCCAGTTCCCTCACCTGTCGCGTACTGCAGATTCCCCTTTGTTCTGCGGCATGTGAAAGAAACTGGCCCGAGTTTGGAAGTGTGCACACCAAGCTACGCAACAGGCTCGCAGGATATCGCGTGCAAGAACTTGTGTACGTGCACTCGAATCTCAATGCCCGGAAGGCTTCGTCCGCTGTTCAGTGAAGCGTTGACGCGTCAGGCGGGAATGAATCGGACGCAGATTGATACAAATGTCGGCCTTGATGCTCCGATGCGAAATCAATGCCTTGACGTGAAATTGTGCCTTGATTTTGAACCCGGAAGTTCTGATGGGATATGTGTAATGCAACAATCTAACAATTATATTCTTTTCAATGTTACAGAACTAAATGTGTCGGGTTTTTCATACCTCTGTGCGCAATCGTCTTGTTTTTTTGTTTGTTTCATTTTTCCGTACTCTTTCTAAAAAAAGAAGCATGAAAGAAACCAGTTCGTTTCACACCCCTCAAAATTTCATGAAATTTTACATATCTGTCTACAACACAAACAATAATATATGGATAACCCATTCAGGTCTCTGAAAACGCCGAACTTTGATTCACTGTTTCTATCTCTTGTTGTGCCGCGCTATTTCTGGAACGACAATTTTCGCGTACCATCTATAAATCACGTGATTCTACGCAATCCCTCCAGGTATGCTGTTCCTCGAACAAGAATTAATTGTGGCAAAGGGAAAAGACATAATATTCCGACTTTGTTTACTGAACTTCCCGCTTCAGTATACTGGACCCCCAGGTGGTCCCAAGGTGGTCGAAGGATCCCCAGGTGGTCGAAATTTCCAGAGTCCTCCACTATGGCGTGCCTCATAATCAGGAAGTGGTTTTTGGCACGTTAAACCCCATAATTTAATTTTTAATCCCTCGGAAGGCTTCGGCAGACCTGGCAAGAAATACATGTACCTAAGAACTCCCAGCAGAGGACATTATTATTATTATTATTATTAATTTACCGTCACTTTCTTTCGTCACATGAGAGAAAACTGGATCAAAGCTCGTTGAAAACTTCCGACAGCTCCACGAGTCGAAATTGCTCCCGAAGCTCTACTTCAATGACAGTTTAGCCGAGGCGAATTGGCATCTGTTCTGGCTTGCTAGCGCCGCAGGCAAGCAACACAAGTAGAAGTTCGTTTGTGTGAGAGAAGGCAAAATCTTCGGAAAGAAGGACAAATACTCTTCACTCATTCGTATTAGCAATGAAATGGATGATGAAAAAATCCATTGACTACGACTCCCTTCATTTTACTTGATTTTCCCAACTTTCGAACTTTTAAGGACAGCTCCGGTCCGAATTCTGAATTAGACTTTACTTTGATCAATATAAATATTCGCAGTCTACGTAAATAATGGGATAAGTTTAGAAATATTTCAGATGATGTAACAAATTTTCTAGGTGTATTTGTGCTAACCGAAATAAGTATTCCCGTATCCAGTGCACAGTTCTTTGAAGTAAAAGGTTACAGTGCAGAATTTGTGACTCGTTCGCACCGTCGGAGGGGGTGCGAAATACACAATATCATGCATTGATGTAGATTTCACTCATGCGGAAGGCCTGTGTTTAAATGTAAGCTTCTTTCACACTACTTTTACTTTGTCAACGATCTACCGGCCTCCTGCGAACAATGTCAGTCGCTTCGTACTAGAATTAGAAACTATCTTGAAGCAGTTCAGTTATGACGAGGTGTTTTCCCTCACAGGTGAATTAAATGCTGACATATTATGCTTATGCGAAACTCAAGTGTCGGATTACTGATCTGCCCTTTCTGCTTTTGGCCTAGAAAGCACGATCACCACCTTCACACGTGAAGGAGTTGTGAATGGCCGAACAACGCATTCTTGCTTAGACTGTATACCGCTGCTGTAGGGGTCATGACCTGCTGTACGGGTCATGATCTGCATTGATACGTGATCACGCAGCGCTTAGCACACTACTACTTCATTGCCTGTCGTTTTAGCTTGAGGCGCCTTTTCAGCACACTTCGCGGTTGAAAAGTAAATAACTCAGATAAACGGACACGCGTCGCCTTTGTTGATCAACGCAAACTGGACGAAGTGAATGGCAAGTTCGACTGGTCTTCGCTGAGTGTTTCCAGGGCACCAGTGTTGGTTTACGAACAATTTTGTCCGCAAATGCGCAGTTTTCAAGAAGCCTGTACTCGAACAGAGAAGAAATCGCAACTGGCTGACCGGTGGAAATCACGAATGCAATCGCCTACCGATATTTGCAGTGTAAACGGTCCAAGCGAACTCCACGCAATGCTGAGCTTCTCGCTGGCTAAAGAATAGCAAGGAATAATGCCGTCGCCCTTATACGATGCGCAAAACGACACTACTTTCAACGTCAGTTTCAATTATCTGTTCGAAACCTGGCGAATACGTGATCAACGATAAACCACCTATACGCGTTAAAGGCACCGCCAATAGAAAGCTTGGCAACGCTTTTCCAGGTGAGCAAATACCCAACCCCACACCCGAACAGTGGGAGGCCGTGCTGACTAGTTCGGACCCTCGTAACCAGCAGCAACTGGTGCGGCGGGCCCGGGAGACAGCAAGAGCCGCAGGAGCCCTGGACTAAGGGCGCCTCCCGCACAAGCAGAACGACACCTGCTTGTCCTATCTTTTTAATAAATGTTTCTCCTCCTCCTCCTGCGCAGACAGCCACAATCTTCAATCAACATTTCGCACGCGTTTCGGGATAAACCTGAACGGTGCCAGCTGGCTGCTCTGGAAAAGAAAAAAAAATCATATCAGCTTCCGTGTTTTTACCCACGATAACGTTTGACGTTCTCGCAGGAATAGTTGCTGGGTTTAGGCGACATGTAAACCAGCTGGTATAGACGGTATATCGGTTTCTTTGCTCCAATGAAACTTCGACGTGCTATCCCGTATTCTACTTGTGATACTTAATGGGTTCCCAGAGAACGCTGCACTTTCGACGGAATTAAAAACAGCCACCCTTAATTTTTACACCCTTAAGGGTTTTTTCTTGTTGCACTGGTCACACCCTTACCGTTAGGGCCTTGCAAAAATTGATAGAGGAACACAACGGAGCTTTAACTGCACGTGCGATGACAAAAGAAGTAGTTGAAAACTGTGTCATCATTCTGACCGCTTTGGGCGCACAGCAACATCCGACAGGAGAGTTTCATATTTTTTTTATTTAAATGAAAATAAAAGAAAAGACGTAGTCACCTTATAATGGTAACGGCTACTCCTTTTCTCATAGCGGAAACAACAATATAAAAAATATGTAGGAAAATGAAAAGAAATAACTTCATACGGTCAGAAATCCACAGCGCAGTCCTATGCGCCCATGAACATAACAGTATAAAAGTGAAATGCACCACAGCGAGTTCGTAAACAGTCACAAACACACACAAACGGCCGTGATGAAAACTTCGATGAGCATATAAACAGATGAGGAATTACACAGTGTTAAAATAATTCGCGCACAGAAAAAGAAAGTATAACATGCAATATACAAGCACTAATAATTACAAATAATAGAAGAACGTTATAGTGACATCGTGTGATTATTCAGTGCAATACCTAGTACTTGTTAAGGATGCCTGTTTCTTCATAAAAATGTTCAAGTGCGTTCAATGCTTTTCGCTGTGCTATTTTCGATGGCCATGGGCCCAGCAATATTGCGAGTGAGAAAGGCCGGTTAGGATCAATGGAGTGCAGCTCTTGTTCTAGCTGCTGTCTTTGCATCTTGTATATGGGGTATTCGAGGAGTAGATGGCGAACATCCTCATCGTCGTGGCCACAGGAGCAAGCCGGGGAAGGAGCCCGTTTGATGCGATATAGGAAATGTTTGGTGTATGCTGTCCCAAGGCGCAGTCAATGAATTAGTGTCTCGGTACTTTTAGAAAGTTGTACATCCAGCTGGTATTTGAGTTGAGGGTCCACTTCGCAAAGAATTTATTCCTTATTGTTTTCATTAAACCATGCTGACATACACAAGCCTTTCTTTAGTACTCTCAATATCTGTTTTCTGTCCATTGATGATAAAGGGATGAGTTGAATTTCTGCATCTTTATGGGCCGATTTTGCCAATGAGTCTGCTAGCTCGTTGCCTGCTACACCAGCATGGCCTGGGACCCACTGTAATATCACTTAATGTTTCCGTTCATTAGCCTGAGTTAAACTGTTCAGTACTGCGTATGTTATGTGTGCGTGTGGTTGGCTGTCATCAATATTTTCAAGACATGCTAAAGCCGATAAGAAGTCCGTGCAAATTACCCACTTTGTTGGTGTCTCATATAGTTTGATAAAATTAGTGGCTTGGAGATTTGCCACTAATCCCGCTATTGTTGGTGACGACGTATGCCCTGTAGTCGACAAGCGTATACTCTACCTCTAAGGATGGTATAACATAATCTGCAGTCGCACTTTCTTTGATTACAGAACCGTCCCTGTAGACGTGAATAAATTCCTGGTACTTGTCAAATAGGTGATGTAACGCTAATTGTTTTGCTGCTAATGTGAAAACGCCGCTTTTATTTTTAAGCCCTTCAATTGACGTTTCTATTTCCCGCGCTTGCAGAAGCCGTGGTGGGTAGCAGAGGTCTGAGTGCCAAAAAAGTGCTCGTGGGAGTCCTGATTTATGTTCTTGAAACATGGCGTATATCTGTGCACCCTGACGGTTCTCTATCAGAGAGAGAAGGGGGTGTGCAGAATGCTGAGTAGAAATTCTGAAGAGATGTCGGCATGTTTCCAGGCTGCGAATCGCCGTGAAATGCGGTTCCCGCGCTTCTGCAATAGTGAGGTGACCGGACGTCGCTTGCGGGACTCCTAGGCACACTCGTAAATTCCGAGCTTGCAACAGCTGTAGCCGATGGAGGGACGTCGCAGATATTTGTGCAATATAGGGACGGAGTAAACAATTCTCTGACGCACAAGTGCGAAGTGGACGTGAAGCAGGGATGCAGTCATTCCACCCCACTTCGTACCTGCGATTCTGTGGAGAACATTTACAACACAAGTAATTTGGTCCTCCAGGGCGGTCAAATGATGAGTGCATCAAAGCTGGTGGTCTAAAATCACGCCGAGAAAACGATATTTCAGAACCAGCTCGATCTCATGGCCATCTGTTGAAAGACCAAAATTTCTAACCTTTTTTTCTTGTGAAAGGCAGAACCGCTGATTTGGCATATCTTCATGCCCCGTTCTCTTAAATAATCACCTACTGCGTTCAAAGCTTCCTGCAGCCGATGCTTGACAACTTCTAGAGACTTGTTCGATGTCCGTATGCAAATGTCATCAGCATACATAGACATGTTTATGTCTGCTGGAAGTAATGCTGGTAATTGCTGCATTGAAGAGAAGTGGACTTAATACACTTCCTTGCGGAACTCCTTTGTTTGTGGTGCATGCGTCGCTTTGTCCGTCATTTGTATTCATATATATCTTTCTGTCTTTCAAGAAGTTAGCGATCCATTTAAGAACTCGGCCATGCAATCCGAGAGTTGAGAGTTCAAGCAGAACATGAAGGTGACTGACCGAGTCAAATGCCTTTTTAATATCAATAAACACAGCAACAGCAATGTTCCCACAGCTAATCTCGTGGTCAACAAACGTTACCAAGTCAAAGATGCAGTCCATTGTACATCTACGTTTTTTGAAGCCAGCCATTTGATCTGGTAGACAATTGCTGGATTCTATCCACCATTGCAGTCTAATATCGATCATTTTTTCCATCACGTTTGAAACACAGCTCGTTAAACTGGCAGGACGGAAGGAGTCAAGAGACAGTGGCGTTTTGCCAGGTTTTAGCAATGGGACTACGTTAACGATCCTCCAACTCACAGGAACATGTGCTTCCACCCACAGCTTCGTTGAAGACGTGTAGGAGAGTGGACGTGCCTGTTGGGCCAAGGTTTTTCAAGGTACAATAAGAGATGTTGTCAGGACCAGTCGCTGTTCTTTGGCGTGTGTTCGAGAGAGCGTGCTGCAGTTCTTTTAGAGATAACAGAATATCCAACTGGGTATAAGGTAAATTGCAAGTATTTTCGATCTGTTGCTGTACCGAAAAGATAGATTGATCTTGAATTGATACAGGATTTGCGAAACTTACTAGTGTTGCACAGAACGTGTTTGCAATTTCGCGTTCAGATAAGCCAAGAGCGTAGTAAGGCTTTTGAAGGGACTATACATTGAGATACCGTAGGGCCAAAAGCGTTTATTAATCTCCAGATTTTCGGCAAGGGAGTGAAGGGGGTAAGTGACGTACAGAACTCACGTCACCGTTCCTATCCCAGTTTTTGCATGTCCCGGTTAGATCTTCTGTGTGCAGCTTGACTTTCTTGATAATCTTCAAGCCGTCCGGAACGACGAAACCGACGCTCTGCTCTCCGTCTAACGGCTCGGAGTCGTTCATAGTCTGCGTCGACACTGCATTGTCTTTCCGGAACAGTTGTGTATCGCGTAGCCCTGGAGTAATTACTCAGTACCGATGCGATGAACGTGTACAGGTCATTTACTTGGTTCAGTACCGCAGAATTATATTATCGAAATAGTAGCCAATTAGTAAGTTTAGTTACTATGGAAGATCTTGCCGTATGCACAAGGGGATGCGCTATGAGAATTGGGTAGTGGTCACTACTTCGTGTCTCATAATCTGTGCACCATCTAATACCGCGCGTAAGGTCAAGGGATGCTATAGTAAGATCAAGACAACTAGCGTAATTGTAGCCTCTTAAAAAGGTAATCGATCCATCATTAAGCACAACAAGGCCTCATGAGTTTATAACCTTTTCTAAAGACCTGCCTCTAGGATCAGTGTGGCTACTGCCCCAGGTAACGTTATGAGCATTGAAGTCACCGCAGAATAGAACTGGTCCTTGAATCCTTTGAAAGAAATGCATGAAAGTTGACTCAGTAATGCGGGATACTGGTTGCACGTAAACGCAAACAATGGTCACTAGCAGCTTTTAAAACTGAACTTTACAGGCAACGAACTCAGGCACATCAGTGTCCGAGGAGAAGAGAACACAGGAAAGTAGATCGCGTCTGACGCATAACATAGTTCGGCTAGGGTTCAGAGTTCGTGAAGATGAGTATATTACATAGTTCGAGAGACGTAAATTACAGTCTACACCGGCTTCGTTAAGACACACAATGGGGAACCTGTATTGCGAAACAAGCTTCCTCAAGTCTGCACTTTAGATCGAATGCCATTTGCATTCCATTGAAATACAGTTGTGTTTCGAAAGCAGTTATCCCTCTGGCGAGCCATTATGCTATGTCGCAAGCTACTTTTGTAATACCAGCGGTTCTAATCAAAGAACAGCGCTAACAGCGCTCACTTCTGAAAGGCTGTTTGCCATAGGAAACGCCCGCAGAATTGCTTTTAACGCAACAAAGAGCATAGACATCACCATATGCTGCTGAGATGATTCCGCTTCACGTGAGACATGCGCAGGTGCTTGTGTTCTCAAAGGGATGAATGCCTGCTGAGACTCATGTTGGTGGTCGACAACACTTGGCGGCGTCTTCCCTTGGCTGTCTTTCCTGCTTGGTTTGCCTTTCATCTCCTGTAAACCATTAGCCACCATCGCATACGTTTTCTTGCGCTCTGTTGGTTGTAACGGAGGAGCTGCTTTCACTGGGTTGACAGTAACTAAGTTCGGAGGAGGCGAGCCTTGCTTCGGGGTCCGACCATGTAATATTTCTTGTCGCCTGAGTAATGAAGCCGCTTGATGCTTGGGACATCTAGCGCATGAAGCTGTGTGGTCTCCGTTGCAGTTAACGCACTTGGGTTGATTTCTAGAGGTGCAGGCTTTATAATCATGCGCTCCCGCACAGATCTTGCATCGCAATTGGCCATGGCAGGACTTAGCAACGTGGCCAAATCGCTGGCAATTGTGGCACCGAGTTGCAGGTTCTAAATATTCTTCGACTGGATGACTCGTGAATCCAATTAGGACGCGTGCTGGCAATGGTTTGTCAGGCAAGAATTGTAGGCTGACGCTCCCAAGTGCATGTGCTTCCACTGTTCCATCTTCTCACCGGAGCCATCTGGTCTGTCTCTTAACGGAAATGACGCCGCTATCTTGTAGGTACTCAAGTAGTTGGTCTTCAGCGTATTAAATTGGAACATGTCTTATTTTTCCTAGATTTTTCGTGTATGATGGTGGTACGTATGGCTCCACTACAAGGCCTGCAAGATGAGTTAACTCAAGTAGTCTCGTAGAGGCAGCGAGAGAATACACGTTGACGGAAAAGTTACCTTCCCTCGTTACACGAAATGATTGTACCTTCTCTCTTGCCGTGGTAATAATCTCACTGGCCAACTTGTTTGGATTTACTTTCCAAAACGACGCTTCCGGGTCGCTGCGCTTGAAAATCACTGGTATTCCCGCTTGGCGTGATTTCTTGTACGTCACCGCGGTGAAATATCTGTCTTCCGCTTCCATGTCGGCGGTTTCAATTATTGTGGCATCGCTGTACGGCTCATGATCGCCACTATACGGGCCCTCTTGGGAGAGTTCGCCTGGAGGTCAGCATCCGTTGTCGCACTTCGGTTGAAGTGGTCACTTCCAGCCGGTTGCACAGCGGGCGCTTGTTGTTCTGCAGTAGCATTCATTTCTCCACTTGCATCAGGCAAGCGCTGGGAGGAACGGGGTCCCTTCTTTGCCAACTCCTTCGGTTGCCGTGGGAGCCGCTGGTACGGGTTGGAGGCCAAAAAGTATCTTGTCGGATATTTCTGTGCGCCCAAGGCTGTCAGAATGATTACATAGTTTTCAACTAGGTGTTTTGTCATCGCACGTCTAGTTAGAGCTCCGTTGTCGGCCTCTATAAATGTTTGTAAGACCCTAGTGGTAACGGCTACCAGTGCGACAAGTAAACACCCTAAAGGGTCTAAACATTTTTACATTGTAATTGTAACGTCATTATCTAAAGGAGGAAAGGAAAATAGTGTGGACAGTTACCGACCTACTTCTATCTTGCCTATCATGTCACAAATAATAAAAAAATTCTCTTAGATGCCATGACTTCAGTTCTAGACAAGCTTTCAGTCATATAAAGCCGTCAGTTTGTTTTTGTCGCGGGAACGGGGCACTATATTACTCTGCTGGAGGAATTTTCAGAGGAACTAAACGCAGCTTTAAAACAAAACATGTTCGCATGTGCATTGTTTCTCGACAGTTCTAAAGCATTCGATACTGCGAGCCATGAACTCCTGTTTGAAAAACTATACCTGCTCGGTTTCAGGAGGCCATTTTACCAGTTCCTTTACCAGCTTTAGATAAGCAGTTATTCATCAATAAAAAGTTACCTCTGAAAAATGGAGTGCCTCAGCGCTCTATCTTGTGTGCTCGTCTTTTTCACATATTTATAAATGATTTTTCGTGAACTGTACCAAAATGTGTGATAGTTCAGTATGCAGACGATACCATCCTTTTAACAAAACATGTTTGTTACTCCAAAGCAGTTGCGTTACTTTAAGACAGTGTGTACGACGCAACAACCTGGTTTGATAACAACTGCTTGTCAATAAACAAGAACAAAAAATACTGTGCTTTAGAAATCCATTTCAAACAACTGTTACAAATTTACCATACCACTGTTTATGCACGGCCCTAATTGCCAATCGTGTCAGTGTGCCGCCGTAGAATATGGAAACTCTATTAAATATACCTTGCAAGTACTCAGTGCATCCGCTATTTGCAATGTGCATTGAGCTGTCGGTGTCTGCAGCTTGCTCAGAAACATTCGAACCGCATTCATTAGTGATCGCACCACCATAACCACTTGCCGATCATGTTCACTCAATTCGCCGGCAGGAGACGCCCGGGTTGGTCTACTTCCATCGGCGTGCAGTGATTCTTGCTGGCGGTTGCCGCTTTGGCAACGCAGGCCAGGCTTCGGTGTCCGTATTCTTCTCAGCGCCCTTGTCCTTGTTCCTCTTGCGAAACCGCAGAAGCGATTGACCACATCCTATGTATCTGTCCCCAATACGACGTCGAGAGCGAGGTTCCCCGGACAGCTGGACTCTAAACCATTTTCCGTAATGAAGATCCTTGGACCATGGCCTTTCGCGTCGATGGCACAGAAAGCCACGAAAGCGTTGTTGCAGTACCTCAAGTCGATAGGCCAAGGGAACTCGGTGCGAACCTTCCACTGTGCGCGAAACTGTGCTCTCTCTCTCTTCATCCCCATACCCCCTTCCCCCAGTGCAAGGTAGCAAACTGGACGTGCGTCTGGTTAACCTCCCTGCCTTTCCTGTATTCTATTTCTCTCTTTCTCTCTCTCTTGTCCTTTGTAGACCTTTCTGATGTGCGTGGCGTTGGTGGCAGTGGAGGAGGTGACAGCGGACGTGGCATAAGCGTCATCGAGGCAGAAGCTTTCCTTGAAGAACGTCGGTGACCGGGGCGTCGCTTCCTGATTTTAGCGGCGATAAAGGTCTTTTAGCGTCGGTATCACATGAAATGCTAATCGTGAGCAGGTGTTTTCATAGCGTTGGTATGGACAGATTCTTTTCGTACCTTCCCTTCTTTGTTTTTTCTGGTAACTTTAGCTAGAGGATCAGGCGATGAGGTTGGAAGCCACATGCTTCCTGCTATTCTATTTCACTTATGGGTTAAGGTGCTATGAGTAATAAAAGTTCCTCGAAAAATAACGCAGATTAGTGTGAAAAAAAGAATTACAAAGAAACAAATGATTAATGACATATTGTCAAACTTGAGCGCGAGATTGAAAAAAAAAATATTAAAATAATGTTCAAACGCATGCAGAGTCAGTCAGTACAAAGTTCGCACGGCGCATCCACTTGGAACGAATTTTCCAGAAAGCAATATATATATATATATATATATATATATATATATATATATATATATATATTACTTCTAGGAGAAAACCAAAAGCTCAAATGAATAATTAACGTAATTAGGCTAATACAATGTTAATTAATACTTTACGCCACATATTTCAGTCTATGAATTATAGCCGCTGAGTTCGCACGGCGTATCCACTTCGAACAAATTCTTTGGACCAGCACCAGTTCCAAGATATTAATATTCAAAGTGTCCGTCCAAATGCATTGGCGTTCCAGTTACATTTTTTTGTTTTTTTTTTTGGAAACCGCTGGTTTATGCATTGAGGAACAAAAGTAACTGGAACACCAATGTTCTTCGATATATACATAAATGAGAAGAAAGGGGGTTAACCGACGGGCCCAATTTTTATTAGTCATATCATAAGAAGCCAACAAACACTGACACCAAGGACAACATAGGGGAAATTACTTGTGCTTAATAAATGAAATAAAGAAATGATAAATTGATGGAAATTAAAGTGGATGAAAAAATAACTTGCCGCAGGTGGGAACCGAACCCACAACCTTCGCATTTCGCGTGCGATGCTCTACCGATTGAGCCGTGTGTGCGTATCAGAATAGACTTATAGGGGAAAGTATCTCTTCTATAGCCCGCAATACTTAGCACTGATTCGCCACTACCTATTCAGAAAGGTCGTCGCTTGGGCAGATCAATTCATTTCCATGTTTCCACTCCGTCTGCCTCTTTATGGAAACATTTTGTGCGATTCTATACACAGCCTCGTACATTTGCCGCATACATATGCCGCGCCCGCGTTATGGAACAAAAGAAAGAAAAAAGATGAACGACGCGTTGCGAAAGTGCTTCGCACGTAATGTGCACGAAATGTCTCCGCTGCCAGCTGCTATATTGCTTCCGTCGAAATCCAGAGACGTATACGAGCACATTTACTCCACGAACTGCAGCGTGCGGTCGTATGACATTTTCCCGGTCTTCGTTGTAGAGACTGCAAAAAAAAAAAAAGAATAAAGAAAGGAAGGCGTCCGTGCTCGCTGCGGGTATACGATACGTGGCAAGGTGACGTTCGTGTATATACATGCTGACACACAACGCGCCGTGTCGCAGCGTCGGTATAGACCGGTAGTTTCTCTTTGTTCGACGCGCAGACGTCGTCGGTGCTGCGGCACGACTAACTTGCCTTGACCTAACTAAATATATGAGAAATATTAAACTTTACGAAGAAAAGGTGGGGGTGATGGCGGGAGGGTGTTGCGATCTCCAGGGTAGCGTACCCCACCGCTGCCGAGTTGTTGCGACGCCTATTTATCGAAGCTCGACCGACGTTACCATTGGGTAGCGTGGCGTTGTCGGAGGGCTGCATGCAGGCATCCGGTAGACCATGGCAACCAAGCGAGGACGAGACGATTCCTAGTGCGAAACTTGCGTGGTTTATTCAATGGTTGGTGAGAGATGAGAAGAAGAGAATGAATTTAAAGAGTACATTGCGGGGCCCTTTAAATAGGCCGACTAAAGTCGGAGGCGGGATCTTGCTCACGTCAACATCACGTGACAGGCACTGAGTCCCCTCCCCATCGGTACTTTGCGACTGCTTCCGCATTCTCAGGTGAGCCTGGACGGGCCCGCCTCCGCGAGTATCAACCCGCAGGTCCGGGATCGTAGGCGCTTATCCTTTCTTGTAGGCGGCGTTGGTTCGCGGAAAGGGCCTCTGGTTGTGGATAGGCGACTGATCCATTGTTCTAGGCAACGTTGGTTCACGGAAGCTCTCCTGTAGAGCTTGACAGTTCGTGGAAAGGGTTCTTCTAAAGTCGCACACACACGAAGGGGCCTGTAAGTTCTGCGGGGCACCTGCCAGACCGGTAACCATTCGAGACAACCACAACAAATTGGAAATTCACCCTTCGTTTCGATGAGGCGTGGCGGTCGAGCATCCTTCTTGCCCGGGGTGCTACACGCCAACCGTAACAAGGGGTCTAACTTTTGATCTAAACTGTTCAATCAGGGCGTCGCGAATACTTGAACGAAAGTCACCTGGAGTTGCATACCAGGCTGTCAGCCAGACAAACACCTCCAGCTTTTAATAGGCTGTGTCCAAAATATGGAGGCCATTTCCGGCTTTGGAATTACGTAAATTCGGCGAATGCAGCCCGCATCAGCTTGCGCCTTCGAGATCTGTTTTTGTTACTCAGAGGGCAACCATCGTTGGGGTGTGCATTTGGAAGCCGCCTATTAAAGAGTGCCTTTCTTTATTTATCTACGGGCTGTTTATCTACAAGCTGTTCAACGAAAAGACAGTTGATTTGGAAAAGACCGCAAGATACGGTACAGATACAGCATGTTAAGTCGTCAAACCTCTGACGGTCGAACACAGTAGGTTTTATACTTGTATCTTGCACTGTCGTTATTCTTATATATATATATATATATATAAAGTGGCGTGCGACACCAGTTTCCAGGCTTTGTGAAATGTGTGAGACAGCTGTACCTCCACGGACAGCTACTACACAAACATGGACAGCCGTGCTTTCACCTGATTTGCCCTCTCAAGCGAAGGATTTTCATTGGCAATATCAGTGGGGCATTCTACCTACAAGAGACAGGCTTGAACGCTGGCATATGGTAGCGAATGATAAATGCATATACTGCACACAAACAGAGACTAACGCGCATGTAGTAAAGGGCTGCCTTGTAGCACGCACCTTCTGGAAGCTAGTTGCAAGAATATTCGGAATATCCATCGCGCGGCCACCACAGCGCCGAGATCGGTTTGCGAGTCTCGTCTACTACAGCGCTAGCTACGTTTTGTGGTGCTTCCGCAACATCGCAGAACGATCTCGGCAGTCAAATAGAGCAATGTACCCCAGAATGCGAAAACTACGGGTGATAGTATGGGGTCATCTTGAAGAACAGTTGTTCAAACTCGGTGAAGCCGAGTTTCTTCGCCGCTGGTCTACACGGTACATAACCGTCTCCCGAGGCAAAGTATTTCTACAGCCAGAATAATGCTCAATTCTGTTGCCTAAGTTCAGACTGTATCTGTATGTGCCCCGGGTACCTTTCATAAATTCGAGGCTGACAATAATGCTTTTGCGTGGACGCTGTAATGAGTTTTGTTGTTGTTGTTGTTGTGTGTGGCGAAGCCAGTGTCAAGCAGACACCATTTATTATTTCATTTGCTAATCTGTTTTGTTTACATCAAGTATGATGTATTACATGTGCTGTACCTTATACTGTACTTTTCGTTCATACCACAGTTGTAAGCGTGCCTACGGGTGAATAAATTTCCTTGTCAGCAACCCTTAACCCTATCGCGTCAGTATTGACAGGTGTGTGGCACAAAGGAAATACGACGCGAGAAGCTCGGTGTCAACATCTACGCCGCGTCGTATGTGCGCAATGCCTTCTGGACGCCGTAACTAGACGTGACCCCCCACAAATGCAGTGCAGGAGCTTCCGCGCTTGTCTCCGTGCTCACCGGCAACAGCAACGACAGTAGCGGGAGGATGTGGGGAGAATGTTAACGAGGGAATAGAGAGAGAGGGGAGGCAGTTTTGTGAGCTACAACGCAAATTCCAGAATGGCGCCGAAGCGTGCACTTAGGGCCGAGGAGACGAAGGCTCGCGTAAAGCGTCGAACGGAGCAAGAACAACAAGCACAAGCAGAGCAGGCGAGGTAACATTTCACATCACGTCACGACTGTCGTATGCCGTCAATATATCACCGCCAAATAACCTCAATGAACGTAAACGTAAACCGACGAGACAGCACAGCATCTAGGGTCAGCTAAGTGTGGGATGGCTGGCAAAAGAAGGTCTGATTAATATATATATATATATAGTCATATCATAAGAAGCCAACAAACACTGACACCAAGGACAACATAGGGGAAATTACTTGTGCTTAATAAATGAAATAAAGAAACGATAAATTAATGGAAATTAAAGTGGATGAAAAAACAACTTGCCGCAGGTATTTTTTTCATCCACTTTAATTTCCATTAATTTATCGTTTCTTTATTTCATTTATTAAGCACAAGTAATTTCCCCTATGTTATCCTTGGTGTCAGTGTTTGTTGGCTTCTTATGATATGACTCATAAAAATCGGGACCCTCGGTTAACCCCTCTCTTCTCGTTTATATATATATATATATATATATATATATATATATATATATATATATATATATATATATATATATATATATATATATATGTATATTTGAGCTTCGCTTTAAAACTAAACGTTGTCTCATTATCTCGCGCCATATTTTGGAATTCCGCTTGCTCTATATCTATACAGGGTGTTTCACGTAACTTGAACCAAGGGTATAAAAAAGAGTTGTTAAACGCTGCTGGTTGAAACGAGCGGCATGTGGTTTGCCGTTATGTGGCGCTCCTCAAAATATTTTTTTTTATATTCCGCTTAATTAGTTAACTGAGATCAATTATTCAATTTTCTGAATATTCACTTTCAAAAGCGTTTCGTTAGGTTGTGGAGTGAGTTCAGAAACGACCGTTCCAGGAAGGGAAAGAGAAAAGCAGAAGGCAGGGAGGTTAACCAGAATACAGAACGTGGCCATGTCACAAAAACATAAAAAGCATGCGCTGTCGGTGGGGAAGAAGAAGCGCCGAGCAGTGCAGACGTGGAAACATCGGCTCCGTTTATCTTTCTTTCCGTGCTCCGCTCGCCAATTTTGAGAGTACAACGAAAAGAAGCACACCACTGGATCCGCGAAGCGACGGCGAATCGACTGACACCAAGATTCGAGGTGGGGTTCGCATTTTCACAATTTTACGGAACTTTTTCTGCTCCTACACCCCGAGTTGAGCTTAGCGGAGCTAAGCTTAGTGAGGGGTGGAGCCTTTGTTGGGCCTAGTAAACCCACCTGCCCGCAGGCATGGCGGATACAAACATGAAAGATGAAGATTTTGCTGAAGGAAACAGCTCAATGAAGGAAAATGAAGGAAACAATGCTCAGGATGACTTCGGCTGGCAAGTAGTGGCTGGCCGAAGATCACGAGCTAGCACAAAGGCTGTCGATGAGGAGAGCACATTGCTACGTAATCAGCGAGAGCATGGCGTCAAGGGAACCGCCGTTGGTGGAATGGTTAAGAATCGGATTATCAAGGCTTCGAGGATGCCTCAACTGCCTGAGGAGCACAGAAAGATCATTATACTACCTCGAGGAGGGCTCAATTTTAACAAGGTGAGCACCACCACGATTGGTTCCGCAGTCATCGAGGCGTCCGACCTAACGGAAGAGGAGGCCCGTGAAGATGTTGTCTGCCCAAACTTCACTCAAAATATAATCACAGTCAGCACACCTAAGCCCGAACATGCTGCAAAGTACGTTGGAATTAAGTCTTTCAAGATTATTTAAGCGGAATACAAGGTAAATGCATACGAAGCGGCAACACATGCCACATGCAAAGCGTCATCCGAAGAGTGGACATCAGGGACTCGCAAGCTATGGTGACAAGAAATATCGTGCATCACTTGAACCCGCTTGCGCTGGCTGCCAAGCGCATCAAGACGTCGGGATCGGTCATTGTACTTTTCGATGGACTCAAAGTGCCCAATTTTGTCAGGTACGGATCCACACTAGTGAGATGCTACCTTTACAGGAAGCAATTCGACGTCTGCTTCACCTGCGGAAGTGTCGGGCACCGCTCTGGTGTGTGTTCAACACCTGACTTTGTTCAGTGCAGGGGATGTGGAACTCGCAACTCAGGAGATGAACGTGTGTGTGCACCTAAGTGTAAATTTTGCGAAGGCGATCATCCTACCGGCGACAAGTTTTGTAAGCAAAGATTTCAAATCCTTTAAGTCGTACGACTCCGTCGAAGAGAGCGCAACAGGACTAGGCCGTCAACAAGAGCGCCGTCGGAGGCGTAACAGCTGGCGCCCAACCATCGCCCCGAGGACAGGGAGCACTCACGCTCCAGGAGTCGCACCAGATCCAGGCATCGTTCGCTATCCAGGGAGCTAAGGCGCTCCAAGTCAAGGGAAGCGCAAGTCCGCTTTATGCAAAGAGACTCGATACCTGGCGAGAAGACGCCAGGAACCACCTGGGCTGACAAAGTGAAAGGTATGGCGAGGGTTGCTGGGGGCGCCTCGGCGGCTGTGGTTGATGACAATGATGCCATAATAGAGCAATTAATTAAATAAATAACTTCCTTAAGAAAACCTAATGAAGAATTGACCAGGCAGGTAGCAGAGCTTCGTAAAAAATAGCAGTCGAGCCCTGCTAGAGTAGAGATAGATAGACCTGTAAGCAAAAGCAACTATCCAGGGGAATCCCGCTCCCCTGCCACTAAAAAGAGGGCGGTGAGTTCCGAGGAGGATTCACTCTTCTCAGCCCTCATTGAAATTAAAGAGGCAATTAAAGCGATAAGAGAGAACGTGGAAGCGACCAACTTTAAAGTGGACAAATTGTGGAAATGGAGACTAACGGCGGAGAAAAGACTTAAGAAAATTGAGGCGCGAGGGGATGACGACGATGAGTATCTGCCATCGGAGGCGGATAGTATAAAGTCCATTCCTGGATTGTCGGGAGCCATCACAAAGAGGAAAGTAACGGGTAATAGGAAGGCAGCCTCACATAATAGCAATAGACAGTAATCATGGATTTAACGCGTGGCAATGGAATTGTCGTGGGTTCCAACATAAAAAAGCAGCACTGCGACAGGTTATCAGGTCATCTGAGGCCAGGCCAAATGTAATTATGCTGCAGGGAACATAGCGGACGAAATTATGCTTACTGGGTACAAAGTTATATGTAGAGACAAAAAAAAATGGGGATGGTGTTGGCGGCCCTCATTGACAAAAAAGTTGCCATACATTGAGCATGATATTCATCTTAGACATTCCAGGTTTGAATTTATTCTAATTGGGATAATACTTAAAAGGAACAGAGGTAAGACGCAAAGCATTTTCCGCTTGAATATTTACAGCAGTCATAACGACATGAGACAGAGGTTTAGAGCGCTCTTCAACAAGGTGCTTTCGATTGCCAAAAACTCCCCGCTCATTATTGGACGGGACTTTAATGCTCCCTATCACACATGGGGATACACTTGGAAAACAAAGATGGGAGAGGAGCTATGGAGTCTTGCCATGGATCTGTGGTTATGCTTGATTACTGATCCGGCGTATCCCACCCGTTGTCGCACGTCCACAAGCAGGGACTCCACACCAGATCTTACTTTTGTAAACAACTCAAGAGGAGCCAATTGGTAAAATTCAAACATGGATCTCGGCAGCGATCATTACATCATACACATAACCATACGCATACCGAGACAGGAAACTAGAATCTTCAAATTCACTGATTGGGATCAGTTCAGAAAAATCAGGGCGAACAGAATGAAAGTTGGGCCTCTAGATGCCGAGCAGGTCATCTGGTTCAGACATGGGTCATGTATGACATGGGTCATCTGGTCAGCAGGTTCAGACATGGGTCATCCAGCTCAGAGAGGACGTCAAAGAGGACACTAGAGAAATCAGGACAGAGGAAAATATTGAGGCTATGGACAGCAGGCTGGCGCATCTGATTGAGGCCGAACAGGCTATATTACAGAGATGTAAAACGCAAAGACTTAACAGAAGGCTAAGGAAATTATTATTAGTATTCGTTTTGAACACATATACACATATACACAGTTAATAGGAAAGGGAAAGCGAGGAGCAGGCTGGCAACTGCCACCGGAAGGGGCACAACGCCTGCCTACTCTTCTGAAGGGAGGTGACAGCAACACAGAAATGGAAGATAGGAAGGAGGGGAGGAAAAAGGAAAGAGGAAAGGAAGAGCAACAGGACAAATCTAAAGACTAAAGTAGAACACTGCAACAGGACAAATCTAAAGACTAAAGTAGAACACTGCAACAGGACAAATCTAAAGACTAAAGTAGAACTCTGCAGCCGGAATTAAAGTGACGCCGCGTCGAACAGCCTCCACAATTATCAACCACATCCATGGCTAGTTCGCTATGCGGCTAATTGTGTTCTCCACGATGAGACGCCAAGTACAGCTGCACGTAATCACTGTTTCACCGGTAGTCGGTTCACAATATACACTACAAGGTGTTTGAACCGGCCACCTCCCATCTTCGAAGGAAGAAGCGTTAGGGCACAGTACTGATCACACACAGTAGGGCCGGTCATTGAAGGTCACGCTTACTACAGAATGTTGAATGTTCATGCTACGAACGTGAACCTAAGTTAGTTAACTCTATAAAGGTTAGTAGGGCGCGATGGGCCTTATCACGTTTAGATGCACAACCACTGGGGTATAAACATTCCTCGAGTGTCGCACACCACAGGCCAAGGAGATGATAGTTTGTCACTAGCGACATGCGCTGCGCACTGAAAGCGGGACACTCAAATATAAGGTGCTGAAGTGTCTCGTAGCAGCCACAAGACGTACACAATGGACTTTCCGCACGCCCTTGTCTGTATAAACGTTCGTGCACGTTCACGCAACCCACCCTCAGCTTGAGCAGTTGTGCTCTAGCACGACGAGGCAAGCCTCGACCACGAACACGGGGCGGGAACGTTCCATTTGCGACGTGCTGATCTGGATGCTGCTTGAGTAGGTGGCGACGAATCAGCAGACGAGCGTCATCAAGCTTGCACAAAATTTCTGGGCAGTCACAGTTGTTATGAACGCAACTCGAAGCGAGCCGATCAGCCTCTTCATTTCCGGCGATTCCTACGTGTGAAGGTATCCATTGAGCAACGAGAGGTACCCTACGTGATGTAATTTTGCTCGCAGAGTCTGTAATGCTGCACACAAGTGGACAATCAAGCTCACTGCGTTGTAACCTGCTAAGGGCAGCACGGGAGTCCGTAAAGATGACAAGCTTCGATGTAATTAACTCCTCTTGCACGTATTTCAGTGCAACATTTATCGCTGCTAGTCCCGCAGTTGTTGACGAAGTTGGATGATGTATTTGAAAGATACGTCGTATTTGAGTTGAAGGGCAGTAAAAAGCTGCAGAGGCGCCTTGACCGTCGTTGTGTACAGATGCATCTGTGAAAACTTCAAGATAATCTGGAAACTTTTCGAACAAGTGAGACTGAGCCAATTGGAATATTGCCGAAACAGCCATATCAGACTTTTTGTGCATGTCAGGGATTGTGAGGTAAATGGGGAATACGTGTTTCGTGATACCTTTTGGAGGCGGAGACGTATCTGAAGCAGCATGTTCTGAAATGGTAGTGATATCCATAAATAATGCCGCCATTTTTCCCATGCGAGATAACGGGCAGTGAATCAGACGATCAAGGAGCGATTGACCATTTGATGCGCGGTGCAGACGCTCAATATGATACAGAGCTCTCTGATCTGCTTGCAGCCTCAGGGGTAACTGATGCGCTTCAGTGGGTAATGCAATAGATTGCGTCCCACGAGGTAATCCAAGCATTACTCGAAGGGCAACGCGATGATCTCGCTCCAGTTGGGCCATCAAACTAGGTGGTATGTTCAAAATTGGTAATGCGTGCAGCATGCCTGAGAGTACAGATGACTGGTACACCTGAAAGCCGTTGTTTGGTCGCAACCAGCACCTCGAGCAGTCAAACGGCCACATACTTAAGCAGGGAGTGCGATTTGCGTCGTACAGACTTAACGGCAGGACGCCAAGAGATGCGATCATCCACAATTAACCCCAAATAACGGTGTTGTCGCACCCAGTTTATAGGCGTTTCGTCAAGATACAGTCGGCTCATTGTTCGACGAGCGCGTTGTTAGGGTGATATGCTATTGCAGCCGACTTAGCAGGTTATATGAGCAGGCCAACTTCACCCAAGTACTCCGAGGTAGCGTTGAGAGCTCTTTGCAAGCTTGCACGAAGCCGCGGACCAAGGTGCGAAGGGACGCTTATCCACAGAGCAATGTCATCTACGTAGACAGCTATGCTCACAGGGAAGTCAGTGTCTCGAGGCAAACGACTTGGAAGCGCGGCGAGTACCGCGTTAAACAAAAGCGGCGATAATACGCTGCCCTGTGGAACACCGCACTTCACCTTTCGGTATTCACTAGTTACTCCTCCGACACGCACTTTCATCCGGCGCTCCGATAGAAAATTATGCACAAATTGGAGCAGACGACCCGAAATTTCCGCGGTTGCAAGAGCGAAAATAATCGCCTTATGCGGAACTGAATCGAAAGCTTGCTGTATGTCTAGGAAGAGTATGTAGGCAGAATGCTTGTTTTCTTTAGCAAATTCAAGTGCTGAGACAAGGTCTGATATGCTGTCCAGAGACGAACGGCGGCGACGAAAGCCACTCATGACATCAGGGAAAAAATTCGACTCCTCTAGCCTCACATCTAAGCGAAACAAGACCATTCGCTCCATTAACTTGATGATGTTTGAAGTCAGGGATATTGGTCGGTAGGACTTGAGGTGCCTCGCAGGACGCCCGGGCTTTAAAATTGGTATTACCACGGACGATTTCCACTCAGCAGGCCTGGATTACACCGGTTCTCCATACTTCATTATACTCGTCCAATATACGGTCATGGAAACTCTTATCAACGTTCCGCAGTACTTGGCACGTCACACCATCTGCGCCTGGAGCAGTGCGGCGTTTGAAGAGGCTCAGCGCGTGTCGCAGCTCCTCAAGAGTGAAATTTGCCTCGTCTATCTGGCAGGCTGGACCGTAGGAAGCGGTTACGGTGCTGTGACTTGTCAAAGAAGGAAGGTCGCAAATTGTGGTGTCACTGGATGCAGGAGAGACGAAAATGTGTGCAAATGCCTCTGCTATTACTTTTGGTGACTGGCCAGTCGCTATGCTCAATGTAGCCGTAGGGTTCTTGCAGATTTCAGGAGTGCGGAGAGACTTCAGTATGCGCCATACATTTCCAAAACCACTTCCAGTATGCAACGAACTACACAAAGCTTCCCAGCTCTTGCGACGAAGCTGTTTTGTATGCCGCCGTATGGCTGCATCAATGTGATTGTATATAGTCCAGTCGGTGCGTCGTTTAGAGCGATGTGCCCGTCTATAAGCGCGCCGTCGACATGCGCGGAGCCGCAAAAGCTTTAGATCGGGATTTGGTTTGCCGATATTCCCGTCGTCGTTGTACTGTAGCTTTTTGTAAGCACTCACTCATAAGTTTAAATAGGCTGTCTTGAGATGGTGCCTCTCACATCAGCTGTCGGAACTTGTCCCAGTTAGTAACTGTATAAACGACATCCTGGCGACCCGCATGCAGTATGTGTTGGTGTTAACCAAATGGGTAGGTGATCTGAGCCCCACGGGTCGGGTTCACATGACCAGGCTAAGCACACATCTCTCGTTGTTATCGCAAGGTCTATAGTGGAATGCTCCTTTCCTCCACCTATAAATGTAGGTCAACCGTCACTCAGTATTAGGAGATCGTTCTTGATAATGAACTCGTTAATCTCTGCCCCACGATTGTTTTGGGGACGGCTAGACCATCGTGGATGGTGGGCATTAAAATCTCCGCATAACACAAACGATGCACCACATAAGGAAAAAAATAGCGCAATTAAACAGAGAAATCGATGATCACTCGAAAACCCTCGTGAAGCAACAGTGGGATGAGATCTGTAATTCGGCTGATGGTAGACTCAAAGATGGAGGTAGCTGGAACCTCCATATTTGAAACAAGGATGAAGCAAGGACAAGCAAGAGAACAGCTATAGCTAAGTTGGTTCATCAGGAAAGCCAAGATAAAACACAGAGGGATATCATGGATAGCCTAGCAGCCAAATATCTCCCACTTAAACAACCAAACGAAGGAGACGAGAGCCCCGAATATGCGGGACGCATATGTGAAGAACTTGACCGGGACTTCACTGAGAGTGAAGTGAAGGCGGCTCTTCACAGTCTTAATGGTAGATCGGTGGCTGGACCTGACGGAATAACTAACACGATATTAAGAAATCTAGATGATGAATCAATTTCTTATCTAACTGAACATTTCAATGAATGTTGGAGAAAAGGGGTATACTCAGAGGAATGGAGGGTGGCCAGTACTATCCTCATACCAAAGCCAGGCAAACAACTCACTCTGGACAACCTCCGTCCTATTTCCTTAACGTCATGTCTAGGCAAAGCTATGGAACATGTCATCTATAAATCGACTAACAAAATACGTTGAGCAGAACGACATCCTCCCATACAACTTGGTCGGCTTTTGTCCCGGGCTGTCAACTCAGGATGCTATGCTGTTGATCAAACACCAACTTATACAGGCCAGCCTAGCGCATACGAAAGCTCTTTTGGGATTGGATGTTTAAAAAGCTTTTGATCGTATAAAGCATAAGGCAATACTTGACATTCTCTCGGAGATGGGATTAGGTAAGAGACTTTTTGACATGATTAAGGACTTTCTTAGAAATAGAACTGCACAACTCATGCCGGGTGAGCTTAAATCAGAAGCTAAGAATTTGGGAAATAGGGGCACTCCACAAGGGGCTGTGCTCTCACCCATGCTATTCAATTTAGCAATGTCCAAGGTTGCAAAATATCTGGAGAAAATTGAGGGTATACATTATGTGGTATATGCCGACGACATAGCCATATGGAATGCCAAGGGTAATGTAGGACAGACAGAGACCAGATTAAAGGAAAGTTTATATGTTGTAGAGAACGCACTGAAAGACATGGGGTTGAAATGCTCGGCAGCCAAATCAGAACTCTTGGTCATTAAACATCGCAGAAAAGGTCGTAAACCAAGAGGTTACATTCCGGAAGATGAGCCAAGAGTGTGCTTATACACTCATGAAGGATCCGTAATCAGGCTAGTTGAAGAAATGAAGGTTCTTGGGTATCACATAGACGGAAACAATGCTGACCATAGAACAATACAACATATCTCGAATAAAACAGATGAAGTGATTAGGTTACTAAGCAGAATTACCAATGGACACAGAGGCTTAGGAGAAGACAGCGCTTTGAGGCTAATACACGCCTTTCCTCTCTGTATCTTCACTTATGTGGCTGGATTATTCAAATGGAAGCATGCAGAACTTAACAAACTTCATGTGATGCTCGGGAAGCTCGTTAAAGTAGCCCTAGTGATACCCAGTAACGCTGCAACCGACAGACTCATGAATGTAGGGGTGCACAACATTATGGAAGAAATCGCGGAGGCCCAACAGCTATGCACAACACGAAAGGTTGACAAAATCACGAGCTGGCAGGAACATATTACAGGCAACAGGTGCAGAACTGAATACAACAAGGAGCCCAATAGAGGCTGAAGTAGAATTAAGGACTGAAGCTATAGGAACAAGGTCAGAACCAACCCTCTCCCCAGAAACATGCATCCAGATTATAATATCAAAGGGAGAAAGGCAAGAGCTAAAGTACTCTTGCAGGAAATAGAGCAGAAGAACCAAATGGCAGCTATAGTTGATGCTGCCTGGGTGAAAGGTAAAGAAGCATATACGGCCATTGTATCAAATTATCAAGGGAAGGTGTAAGACGCTATCACTACTTTTGCCAAGAACTCCATGGTGGCGGAACAAGGGGCAATTGCTCTAGCCATCAGGAGTAATAAGTGGGCCTGCATTTACAGTGATTCGAAATCCGCTATAAAGTGTTTTGATAAAGACTACGTAGCTAGAGTTGCAGCTAAACTTTTTGAAAACATTGGGATTGTGAGAACTGAAATCCGATGGGTTCCTGCGCATATAGGGAAAGTGGACGAGGCTCGGGTAATCCTCAATGAGGTTGCTCATGACTTGGCACGAGGACTTGCTAACCGTGACAGTCACAACCGAGCCGTTCACCATCAAGCCAGGGAATCTAGAGATCATTTAATAACATACAATGACATTACCAAACATTACTATTTAGGACGCAGGCAATTCCCATTGCCACATTCAAAACTGAACAGGGCTCAGGCAGTCTCACTGCGCTATGGCACACAGGTACATATCCCACACCGTACCACATTAATAAAATATATCCAGAGAGGGAGACTAAGATGGACTGCAACGATTGTAATGGCATCATTGGAGTCGGACATATGTTGGCGGGGTGTCCCGCGACTCTCCCCAACCTCGTTGAAGAATGGGCACAGTGGGAGAAAAGGATTCAAAGCCCATTGTTTCAGGACCCACTAAGGGCCGTCTAGATGGCCCATGACGTCGCTGAAAGGCTTGGCCTGACAGTGCCAACGTGGGAGCGGCCCGCCTTGGTCGAGCCTCCGGACCTCATTACAATAAACGTTTTCACACACAAACATGCGCTGTCGGTGTTTTCTTTCATGACATTTGTTTATGAGCTGTCGATCTCAAAATTCCGAGGAATAACTTTGTAAAGAATGTAAGCCAAGGTATGCGCCACGTGGAGGGCCTGCGCGGTTGCGGTTCAGAATCATTGTTCGCCAACTGTTCCTTGCCAGTAGCTATTACAGAATTGAATATATTACCTGACCGCGTAACCACATAATCGAACGTAACTCTACCAAGTTTCGAAACATACTAACGAACTTTCCGAGTACTGATGCTTAACGTATTTGACTTATTTTTACTGCATTGCACTCTTTTGAGTGCATTGGTTATTACTTTTTGTGTTTGGCTGTCATTTCAATACACCTTCTTTACCCTTCTGAATGTTGTTATTGTTTTTTTCTTCACTCATGACTGTTTCAACGTTTCTTTTTCTTACGTATGCTCCCCGCGTATAACCTTAAACCCTTAATTTATTGACCCTTAAAGGCCCCAGCAGTGGCCTTTAAGGGTCAATAAATGATAATGATGATGATGATGATGAAGACGCGACGCCCGATCCAATTTATTGCGGCAACGTACATGCTACGTGGTTATTTATTTATTAGTTTGTTTATTTATTTTTTGCGTTTAACGAAAGCCCGCGATATATGAAATAAAACCACGTGACTGCGATCATATTGCAGCGTTCTCAAGCGTGCTTCTAGCGTACCGCTTATCAGGGACGACGGCACCACCGTCAAAGACGCTGGCGCATGCGCACTGCATGTGAAGCCGATGCCTAGAGGCGCGCGACCGCTCACTTCGCTACGTTGAATTTAAGCTCTGCCATTGCGAGCTCCACGTTCGGGATGATTGACTAGGTGTGGGAATTCGTAAGTTGCAGCTTGTTCAAGCTGTGTGCAATGTGCGCCCGAATTCTGAAGAGATCGTACACATTTCCGAGTTGCGCTGGACATCGTGACAAGCCACTGTCACTACACACAACGGAGTCGGGAATTCCCCTAACGAAATACTGCGGCATAGTTGCGTAAAAGCCGATACGGGCTTTGGCGTTATAGGGGCCACCACACCCCTTGGAGACATCACAACAAACAAGTGTATTCGAGCTTCCATTCATAATAAAATTTAAATCTTGTACGCTGAAAGGCGACGTTGTGGGCTGTTATGTGTGCGCATGTCTTCCGTCTTCTTTCCCCCTTTTTTTCTTTAAGACAGCTATTATTTGCGCAGTGGAGTCGTAAAAATTGGTGGGTATGGGCATCACGAACGACGTCTCTCGCATCCCTCCCCTTCTATCTTCGTGGTAACTTTTAATATGATATAATCGATCGCTATTGTGGCAATGAGGTAGATATGAGTGGCTTCAAAATCTGTTTCCAAGTCTTTAGGAGAGCTGCTAGTTTATTGCGAACGTTGTATAGGGGATGCGGCGACGGAACGTTTGTGGCAAGCAGGATGGCTTGAACTTCAAGTAGCGTCCCGAGTGTGTAGGTTTTCGGAACACATTGAAACGATGTCCCCTCCTCCCTTCACGTTGCACCATAACATCAAGAAAAGACAAGCGGTTATCCTCCTCCAATTCAACCGTAAAACTTATCGCACGTTCTATTGAGTTTAAATGCAACGGAAGAAAAAAAAAGCATCAAACGGGCTTACAAATACTAAGTACAAAGTACTAAGTACAAGCAAGAAAGTAAACGTTAGCTTGCAAGTGCTCTGGCTTCTCTCAGTGCGCCGTCTCGTTTGGAGACAAGCAACATCCGTTTTCGAGCGACAGCAACCTGAACTTGAAGGCAAAACTAAAATGAAAAATATTTTTTAAGAAGCAGGGTCATTTCTTGCGCGGATGGCAGTTGTAATTGCTCCGGGATTTCTTTATTTATTGTCAAGGCAAGCGTCGCTTTACGATTTGAGAGGAAAGAAAAGAAAAACTGGTGGTCGAGGAGAAATTGTTCCATTTAAGCTTGTTTTTTCATAGTTGTAGTTCATAACTATAGTTCAAGTTGAGATATTCCTCGTCCCTTTTTTTTCACTTCATTTATTTTCGTGTTTTGTTGTTGGTTTAGGAGCGTTGCAGGTACATCTATAAACAGATACATTTTTCTCATAGAGAACATCCCGACTTGACCCCGCACCACCTACGAGAGCCGTTTCTCCCCTTTTGATAATACTTTCTTACTCGCTTGACGTGGCGTGTCTCTGAAGAAATCTGTCGCGCCACTTTTCTTTCTCAGTAGTTCCCTAGACACTGCTCAGAGAAGTTACAGTACTCCGCATACTCCAGGACCGTCGCTGTTTATCTCACTGCTCAGGCGTCGTTAAGAAAGCCGCGATTGATGCAAATGAGCACTCGCGCTACAAGCACTCGCGCGACGGGCAAAGCGCAAGAAATTTCCTGGCTTCTCCGTCCCTAACCATTTATTTTTCTTCTGCTTACTGTTATTTCTAGCTTTCGATTTCATTCCGGGCGAGATAAAATACCTGGCCGAGAGCCAGGAGCGGCAGCAGCCGACAACAACCGGAGAAGAAAAAATTCACTCTACGAAAGCCTCGGTCAGCGGGGGCCTCCCTTTCTCCGCCCTGTTTCGTATTATCCGCTCGCTCCCGCGCCGCGGACTATGTTCGAGCGCGGAACATCTGTATCCCTCCGCTTAGCGGAACAGCGGTACTTTTCTTTCTCTCCTCTCGCTCATCCTCTTTCGCTGCCGCGATCCTTTTGCTTCTTCTCCTGCTTCTTTTCTCTCTCATCTATTGCTATTCATTGAGGCGCCGTTTTCTTCGTTTATTTTCTAACGGGCGCGTGCGCTCCGCTCTTTCTCTCTTTTTCCTTTTTTTTTTCTCCTTTCTCGCTCACCTGCGCTACGTCACGCCTGACCCGTACCGCGCCGCGTGAGCTGATTCGCCCGCCGTGCGCCGACGTCAGTGCGCGCGCATGCGCAACGCCTCTCCTCTCCCAGCTTTGGCTGCGCGCCTTGGCAGACGACGCGCGGCTGTGCGGTGCGTGAACGAGCTGCACCGGCGGCGGCCTTCGAAAGAGTTTTTTTGCCACGAAGGGCGTCGAGAGAAAAGAAGAGCCGTCGTAGTGATTGTGGCGTGTTTTTATCGAGCTGTGACACTGTTTTATTCCTCTCCTTTAATGAAGTCGAGCGGCAGCAATCACTTTCCTGGGCAGCCCGACGAGTGAGTCAGTGTTGTTACCCTGTGAAGTGCCTTGGCCGCGCCGTCTTCGTGCGTGGATTTGACCGAGTGTGCAGTGGATTCGCGGTGTTTTCGCCACCAGCAAAATCCGCCGCGCCTCCACGCCTTCTGACTTGCCGTCGTCGTCGCCAGGATAGCCGAGATCGCGGCGTTGATAAGCGCGCCGGCGCGTCGACGACGTTCGCTTCGCGACGAGCACGCACCGCAAAACCCAACACCACCGTCCTCTTCGACGACGACGCCCGCCGTGTACAACAGCAGCAACAAACACGCTTTTACAAACCATTTTTTTTCCTCGTCTTGACAGTGTCGCGAGAAGTTGATATCTGCGAATTGTGAGTCGGGGCCTTCGATTTCCAATCCAAATTTGCCTCCGTCTTCGTGATCCTCCCGCAGAGAAGTGCGGGAGCAAGAAAAGAGTTACGCTTCTTCTGGGCCTCTCGCCACGTACCTTGGGTGTCTTCTTCATCTCCGACCGGCTTTTTGTCATCCGCTCCTCGACGTCACCATCGCCCATGGGATTCGGGCGGGAGGATTGTCACCAGCGCATGCCCGGCCCTCGTTGACTCCGGAGACAGCGCTCGTCCGTCAATCACATCGCACTCTCTCCCTGCGAGCGCAGCTTTCCCGCAACGCACGGACTCTCGACAACCGGTGAGTGTTGTTCTTACTCTGCGTGCTCGGTTGTTCCTTTCAACGTTTCATGAAACGTCTTTTACATCCATAATCTCCGTACTCTTTCTGTCTTTATAAAAAAGAAGAAGAATACGTAATCGGCCTTTTGATGACTTAGGCATCTCCGCACAAAGCGCTTATACGGATCTTTCAAACTCTCTGGTCTAGTGTGACAACCCTACTAATGGCCAGCCTTTTGATGACTTAGGCATCTCCGCACAAAGCGCTTATACGGATCTTTCAAACTCTCTGGTCTAGTGTGACAACCCTACTAATGGCCAGAACATAAATGCCTCCTTAGTTTCCGTTTGTAACTTCTTTCCTCTTTTGCTCGCGGCGTGTTAAAAAGCGGCGAGAAACTGCGCTGGCCAGCTTCCCGTGCATGCCACATACAAGCATGCCTTGCCATGCACGACGTGTAACGTCAACGGGCACGTGCACACACGGTCTAACGACGGTCCGACATTCGCACAGCCCCCGGTCGAGACTTCCCAAACGCACCTCCAAAGCCACCGGCGCACCACGTGTCTAATGCGGCGCTAACTATACAGCAGGCCTTGGCAACTACGGGGGAGCGTTCGCTTCCGTCTCGTCCTATAGCTCTCATTTCAGCGATCGCGGCGGCGCTTATCCGGAAAACAAACGTTGCCCGCGCGCGATGAATAAGAGAGGAGAAGAAAGGACAGCCCATGATAAGGTTGACCTTTCGTCCTCGCGCTACCAATCTCCTTTCTTTCTTTTTCTTTTTTCTTTCCTTCTTCTCTACGAATCGCCATTTTCGAGACTGAAAAGATGAATGAGGAAGGTCGTGAATGTATAAGTAATTTCATGTCAGGGGCCGCGCGAAAGCTGCCGCCGCATAGCGTTATGATCCCCCCCCCCCCCCTACCATCACAAATTCGGACTGGTGATTAGAGTACATTTGATAACCGCGCCGGGAGAATGACTGTATCTAAACAAACAACGTCGTCAGCCGAAGAGGTTGCTTAAGCGCAACCGTGCGGTTTAGCTGACGGTTTAGCACGAGCCGGGCTAAACCTATCGCGAAGAGTGCGCACACAAATAGATATGTATCAGTGTTTTTTCTTCTTTTATGCAACATGTAACAAAAAGAAATATAGATTCTCTTTAAAAGAAAAATGCGAGAGAAACGGACAGAGAAATTGATGAAAACACGCAAGCAAGGATGTTTGCGTGCGCTCGGACGGCCATTGTGGAGAGAAAGGAGAAAAAAAAACAATAAACCTCTATTTCGCTTTTTCTACAGGGCGACGACGCTTCGCTTTGTTCGTTTTTTTTTTTCGCCTCTTTCTATTCCTTCTGTTTAGAAGAGCGACGAACGAGTTTTAGAATAATGAAAGAAAAAAGAAGAGTTATGCTGCGGTTTTCTACCGCCATTGCGAATCATTGTTCTCCATCCAGCTCGCCGCGTTGCCTCTTGTGTGGAACACTTGTCTTGTATATCCATGCGTTTGTAAGCGTGACAGAACTGTCGTAAGAAAAACCGAACGAAACAAATCGTAGCCTCCTTGTCGCTTTCAAATGTATTTTTCTTTCTTCCTTCGACTACTGCTAAAATCAATGCGCTAAGGTTTGATATCGTCGTTAAATTTACCGCAGCAAGCGTTCGTACACGGTAAGTAGTGAAAGTTTAAAAAAAAAAAAAAAATCGGGAAGTGAGGAAAGGAGGGTGCGGGGGGGGGGGGGGGGGTGGTTTAGTACAAGCATGGAAGATAGCAAGAAGCGACTGAGGCTGCTTAATGCTAACGAAATCAGTACAAAAGCTTTCTAGCATAAATATAAGCGTTATAAAATCGTCATATAATTGGCGTCCCGTCTCTATTGACCTTCCGTTGATATCAGTAGACTTTGTTGAAGTGCAATTGAATGCCACGCGTGAATTTCGCTAAGGGAATTTGGTCAATTCCCTCGTTATTTTTTATATTGCATTACGAATAATAACAATGACATGAAAAATAACAAGGGCATTCGCGAAATTGATAATCGAAATTTGAAGGCAAGTTAACCCATACACAACTGTCGCAACGTAGGTCAGCAATCAAAGCCAGAAATTCGCAATAAGTCGCCAAAACCAGGACACTTTTAACCTCCCGCTTACGAATTATGCCTTTCCTTTCTCGTTTTCCCGCAGATTATGCCATTATGCCACTTATCTACCCTCGAATTTGGAACGTTCGCGGTTCCTTTGAAAGCGGTCAATCTATTTTTTTTCCTTCGCCTTTTTCTTTTTATGTTAAAAGCGGGAATTATGACTTATATTTAATTCATTCCTCGGGAGCCGAGACATTCTTTCCAAACGCCGTCTAGCTGTGTGTGCTACGCACTCTGCCCGATGAAACCGGCCAGTCTTGTGGCTTACACAATTCTCCCCTCATCGTTCTTTTTTTTTTTTTATCTCGGTCTGCGCGCGGCACAGAACGCGATTCAAGTACGCGATTTGCCAATTCTCTCCGGCGGTGGCAAATAAGTGAATGAATGGATTAAAAAAGAACACACGGACGTCGAGCTGCGGGTCATTCGAACCCTCTGCTTGCCCAATATGACTCTATAGTTCATTACAGACTGCAGTGTATTGCTGCACACGTGGCCACTTTACTAAAAGTACTATACCGTGTTTGACGGAATGTTAGGCGTGCTGCGTTAGGTCAGCGATGGCGAAGGAATAATTTTTTTTTCCTTTCTGGTATTGCCTGCAGCTAATAATTGACTTTTGTGTGTTGCTTTGATCCTATTATGATTCGAATCGTCTTGCCAAAAAAGGTGACGTTGACTAACCGTACATTAAAGCGAAATATGTTTGCTTCGTATACTTATGAAAGCTCACTATAGAAAACGCACAAGCAATCATCCTGTGCCTGTCAGAATTTATTTCACTAGAGCCCGCAGCACCCTGGAATAAAGTTATGAAACTTTGAGACACGCTTATTGGCAGTGCGTCATAGTTAGTGACCGAAGGGGGGGCTATGCATATGAAGCAACTTTCGCGGGCTGGTCGGATACGCGTAGTGGCTCTACTGTTTGATTCGCGGTACGACTCGATATGTCAGTCATGTGACCGTGTGTGGGTTGCGTGATAAAGACGCACATGATCGGCACGTTGTCGTTTTAGTGCGCTTTCAGATAACGGCGCTACTAATTGTAATCCATCGCCGTATACTAACAAGGATGTACTGCTTAACCATTCGCAGTTACACTTTGTCAAGAGAAGTGCTGTGTGCGTTATTGGTTGCAATCTAACCGTTTTAATATATCGATCCAATTTGTCGTTGGCGCATCACAGCCTCAGTTGTTTTTGCGCCATAAAACCCTACATTACTAACTAACTAACGTTCTATGTCGTCCCGTGGGTTGGCGTGTGCAGCCGCAGTTTGCCGATGAAGTCCAAGTTTTCCTGTCTATTGTCTTCACGCTGCCTTTAACAGCCAGAACGTTTCTTTTACTGACTTCCTGCCAAAGCACATGGGTACTGGGAGTGACGTCACCATTGACGCACATCTGGATCCTTGTTCGGAAAGGAAAAAAAGAAAGCTCTTACGCTAGAATTGTTCGTAAGAATAAAATCCAGCCAATATCATTAGCGAACGCGGGCCGCCAATGGCTAAAAAGCTTGTGATTGTGAAAAGATTTGTGAATATGGCCCGTGAATCGTTTTCTTCTTCTACATTTCGGCATTCGAATCGCCGTGACGTGTCTTAGAAAGGCTCACACTCTACGTCCGCCTGTAATAATAACAATAATAATAATAATAATAATAATAATAATAATAATAATAATAATAATAATAATATGAAATAACGTGTTATACATCATTTATATTATTGCTCATTAATGGCACAAAACAGCGAAACAATCTTATTTTCTGTGCCTCCCTTTATAATGAAACTCTCCCTTGATAGATGTGCAATAGACCACCATATATCATCGAAAAGAAAAGGGAGATCGTAGCGAAGACAAGGAGGAATTCGCTTCGCTCGTGTCATTTCACCGAACACAGTTTGCTGAATGAATTCTGAAGCGAACGCATCGGTACCGCTTCCCTTCTCTCTTTCTTTCTTTCGCTCTTTCAGATGGCTTGTTAGGCTCACAGCAAGCAAAAAAAAAAAACATACATATATGCGAACTTTCCGCCTGTTCTGTCACTTACGCTAACTATACAATCGTCTGACGAAACGCTAAACAAAGGTGTCAAATTAGTTCGAGCACAGCACACACGACGGTTACGCGTTCATGCCTGGGACATGCCTGAGAGGCAGACATTGAATTCGGGCTCTCTGCGCGGCCCAGATGGAACCTTGACGACGTTTATGTTGTTTGTGGAGAAGAGCCATGGCCTAAAATCGTATTTTCAAATCCTTACGCAAAGATAAGGGGCCTCGATAATGGCGTTCGCGCTCGATCGTCAACGGCGCCGCAAGGGATAAGGCAGCATCTGAGAGCTCCTCGGGCAGCCTATACGTTGACCCGCACGTGTGATCTGGATAGCGATCGAAGCGGCAGCCTTGGTGTCATCGCTCAAGGTCAGCCTCTCCTGCTTGGATGAGTCGGAAACGATTACAGCACGGGTGTGTGCGATTATTGGAAATTTCTTATATGAGTCGAATGCTCGAGTTTCGAATAGAGGTATATGCGACGCGATGACATTTCGTGTTCCGTCAGTTCGAACGTTGAACCGTCACCGAATGTACGGTGCAACTGCGGATTATTGTAGCCCGTGTACAGTAATCACCAAAAGCCGAGGTCATTACGTATATATATGTATATAATTCAGCGGCCGCTCCTCTACCCACATGTAAGCGAGCCAGAAACTGTGAAACACACGCGAGACAGATGGGTGGCAGTGAAGGGCAAGGGCCAATGGCTCATACCCGTGTACGGCAGAGGCCTGAAGCGAACATACAGCACAACGTTCGTTTCATTACGAAAGACACAAACAAAACAGTCTTCAAACCCCATGATTATTAACGAGGTCCTCGCACTTACACGATGATCAGCCTACGTCAAGCGACCACAGCAAACAAAGCAGTGGTCGTTGACAGAAATCTTGCAACAGCAAGAGCACATGTACATTATCGCACGATGAACGTCGTTTTGAAACTAACGCACACACAAGAAAGAAAAGAAAAAATGGCTAGAATCCGAAGGCGCTACGCGCTAACGAGTTTCAAAAGTCGCGGACTCAATTTTGACGGAAGCCTGTCAGCCCCGCGTACAAAAGAATCCTTAGGTATAGCCCAATTTCGTACTCTGTTTCTAAATGTCAGTGTCATTAAGAAGAAGACAACACTGGTTTAGGGCATCCTCAAGTGCTGGCGTTTTCTGTACGAACTGCACATGAATCTTCAAAACAAGGAGGGGAACCGACCGATTTGCAAGCGTACGTACACCTCGCATTATCCTGAAATACCACGCGCGTGCTTTCGTAGGCGAGACATTTCTTACGCATATAAAGTGATACCGCCTTCATGCAACCATTGAATCCTGCGCACGTTAATGAGCGAAGAACAGAACGCGTACGGAACACGTTTCTCTGGACCCCCGTACCTATGTATACGCATAAAGGATCACATGTATCCCGCGCCGGGGATGTCGCAACAAGGAGCCAACACTCCTCTTATACTACATGTATAATCAGCTCGTCGCGCGACCACGTCAAAGCGTGGGTGCGGCGCGATTCCTACAGGATCCGCTTTCTTGGCTGCTTTTCTCTCTCGTTTCGCCCGGCTCGTCGCGCGAGTGATGCCGGAAGGAGAGGAGCGGCTTGCCAGTTGCCAATGCCGGAGGTAACGGCCAGCCAGCCCCCGTTTGCACAGAAGCTCCACGGATAATGCTGCCACCTAGCCGTCGAGAAGCGGACTTCTCGAAACAACCAGACGCCGATAACAATATGCTGTGTGTGTGTGTGTGTGTGTGTGTGTGTGTGTGTGTGTGTGTGTGTGTGTGTGTGTGTGTGTGTGTGTGTGTGTGTGTGTGTGTGTGTGTGTGTGTGTGTGTGTGTGTGTGTGTGTGTGTGTGTGTGTGTGTGTGTGTGTGTGTGTGTGTGTGTGTGTGTGTGTGTGTGTGTGTGTGTGTGTGTGTGTGTGTGTGTGTGTGTGTGTGTGTGTGTGTGTGTGTGTGTGTGTGTGTGTGTGTGTGTGTGTGTGTGTGTGTGTGTGTGTGTGTGTGTGTGTGTGTGTGTGTGTGTGTGTGTGTGTGTGTGTGTGTGTGTGTGTGTGTGTGTGTGTGTGTGTGTGTGTGTGTGTGTGTGTGTGTGTGTGTGTGTGTGTGTGTGTGTGTGTGTGTGTGTGTGTGTGTGTGTGTGTGTGTGTGTGTGTGTGTGTGTGTGTGTGTGTGTGTGTGTGTGTGTGTGTGTGTGTGTGTGTGTGTGTGTGTGTGTGTGTGTGTGTGTGTGTGTGTGTGTGTGTGTGTGTGTGTGTGTGTGTGTGTGTGTGTGTGTGTGTGTGTGTGTGTGTGTGTGTGTGTGTGTGTGTGTGTGTGTGTGTGTGTGTGTGTGTGTGTGTGTGTGTGTGTGTGTGTGTGTGTGTGTGTGTGTGTGTGTGTGTGTGTGTGTGTGTGTGTGTGTGTGTGTGTGTGTGTGTGTGTGTGTGTGTGTGTGTGTGTGTGTGTGTGTGTGTGTGTGTGTGTGTGTGTGTGTGTGTGCGCGCGCGCGCGCGCGCGCGCAATGTCTGCGTATGTCTGGTGGCGCACTTTTGGAGCATTGCGACGCACGGCGCCGGCGCGCGTGTCTATTGCGTGGTTCCATCACGGCGATATCATAACGTCGAAACGTCTCCTATCAAGTCACCCGTGAAAACGGATATCCACTGTATACACGCATTTAGTCACGATCATTAACGTCGAGCGGTGTAAAACAGACACGCCGACGCCTGACTGCAGGCCATGCCGAAGGAAAATATGCTTCCATGCAGTTGGTGGCTATACTACACCGTTCCTTTAGTATTTCGGGTGGAACGCGTGGATTTATCCCTGCCCCCCATGGGATATGTGCGTGCATACGTAGCGGAAGCTCCGGTTGCACAACGACCGGTGTCGCGCGGGCATGCATCGCATGCCTCCTGACCGTCCGCAAGGTCGCACAACATCCGCCTTTATCTTGGGGCCCGCGTGTCCTCTCCGCGGCGACGCCGGCGAGCGCTTTGTTTACACACTCGCGATGACCGCCGACGGCGAGCTTTTTCACTCGCGCTACCGTTTGTGGCGCGCGGGGCGGGTAACCGTAAACCCGCCCTGCCGTTCTCGAAACGGAAGAACCTCAGCGCGCAAGAGGGGCCCTTCACTAAGCGTTCATCGCAGGCAAGCACATATAGGTTTTTCAGCAGTGTAGTTGGAACCGATAGTTGCTTCAAAAAAGTCGCAGTTTCGTCCGGAAGGCGAAGCGTCGACTGCGATAGCAAATCAGTAGACAGCCATACGAAGTAAGGATAGTAGTTTCATCACGGCCGTATAAACTTGTAAACGTTCGCTTACTAGCTTAATTAACAAGCTCGGTGTCAGCGCGCACAGGCCAACATGAACACATCACACTCGATGACCGCGGGCACTCGCTGTCAAAAGGCTGCATGACTTGTGCAAGCGCGGCAGCAGCAGCGAGAGAAGTGCCCTTCATTCTGTTTATCGTTTCAACGCGAACTGAGCGGCGAGAGCACAGCACGCGTAAAGCTACGAGCCGCCGGCCCACCTAGTCTGTGCCCTCAAAGCGGATGGCTTTCAGAATAAAGACCGCGGCATACGCAGTTGCTGCCGAAGCACAACTAAAGCCCCTTAAGTACAACGTCCCCTCCCTGCCCTCCCTCGCGTGTCGTGCGCGCGACGGAAGACGGCGCGCTTCCTCCCCATTTTCCTTCCTTGCGTGCGCGAGATTAAGCCACCATCGTTAAGGGGATTTAACAATCGTCGGCTCACCCTCACACGCTTTCATTCGCACATCCGCCGCGCGGCGACGGTGTTATCGCCATAGGACTTGATACGGAACACCACGCCGACGGCGACGGCAAAAAATGTGCCTGGAGTCCCCATATAGTTGCTACCGAAATAATATTCAAATATATTTCAAGAGAACTGATAAATCAACAGAACAGGAATAGTCTGTGACTCAACACTAAAACGTTATAGGAAGTAAAAAAAAGAGAGTGACGTTAATCTCACCCTGCGCGTTGCTCGGCAGTTCGAGCGTCAGAAAAAAATAAAAAGCCAGTGTATACGTTGCTCGACGCCAAGTAAGGAGGCGCGGATAGAGTGATGTGTATGCCCAAAATGATATCGTGTGTTTATTGCTCATTCAGTCTTCCCGGAGCCTGCAGAGTGCACGCGTGCGTGTTTTGTTACGAACGTCGGCGACGCGCCAGTGTATATACGCTCGCGGTTCAGGACACCCAGTGATCAGTGCACAAAGGCGACCGAGACCTGTAGATAGTGTGCACCGCTCCGGCGTACCTTTCGAATCGCGCGAATTTGTTTTTCGAGTCACTGTTGTTCGCTTATCGTCACGTGCTCAGCGGAAGCCAGTATATCTCTCCACGTGCATGAAAGGGGGATTGAAGCCCCCTTTAAGGAGCATGTGCAGCCAGCACCGCTTGTCGATAGCGCAGGTTCTTGCTCGATCGTTCGCTGTGCGTTTAACGCGAGATACTGGGATAGTAATTGTGTAGGCTCGACACGATTTGCGTAACCTGTAACAGCGCGCATAGAATGAGGCACGGGGACGAAGCATGCGGAGGAAATAGTTCTGCGTTCTTGCACACTCGTATACCGTCCAATTCTCAGTCATGTTGTGTACTAGCAGAAAATGGCAAGTACGTTAATGTACTTATGTATATTTACGTATGTGTGTACGATTGCGAACCAGTGCCCCGGTTTATGCGTGTCCGAGACACTCTCCCTCTCTTGTAAAGCCGTTTGCGTAGATTTTGCGCAGCGTTTCGTGACATTCGGCGCTATGTTTGCACTGTAATATAAACTTTGGCACGTGTCAGACACTTCACGCTTTTTCTGCTGCCGAACGACTAGCGAGAACGGTAGCGGATAGGGTGACGGTCAGTGCTGAGGTTCTCGCGCACGGCGCGAACGTCAGCGTAGGGCGGTTGAGTTACTTTTAGAGTTGTGCGATTATTCGAAATTTCGGATGCGAACACAAGCATTCGACTCGAGAATTTGATATTTAGTTTTCAATAATATTGGAGTATGGCCGAATATGCGGGCTTATTGGAGCCTAATTCGCATGTAATAGAGCTCAGGTATGTGTTTAAATGTCCGTTAAATGCTGACGAAGCATAGCGGCACATCTCTTACAATATTTTTTGTCCTTTTCTTGTTTACAAAAGTTGCTGAGTTGAACAGATTTCCTATAGTGTGTCTGTGTATAGGAATAAATAAAACATACCTCTCTCTCATTCTTGGTCCCGCTTCATATTCTGTTTCCTGATACTTCTTTTGTGCAAGAAAACATTCGGCTAGTGATTCGATATTCAAAGCTTCCGTTCATTAGAATATTCTTAATCGATTTGAAAATTTCACTAACCGCGCGCCCATAGTTACTTTTCTGGTTGTTTTGCAATCGAGAACATAATAGCGATTGAAGGAGGCGTACACTATGACCTTACGCATGTGTGATTACATCGGCATTCTTCCGTGTGCACCACTCGTTAGCACCTGTTCAGTCGCGCAAAGAGCATCACTTCCGAAAGCTCTCCCGCCTATTGTCTCTCTCTCTCTCTGTGTGTGTGTGTGTGTGTTTTATCTGATTTGATTATTTGGTCTACCAAATGATAACCGAACTTGTGGTTCCGATTATGTTATATTTTCATATTCTGTGCAGCAACGGAACGATAGATGCGTGTTTGCAGAAGCCTTGCCCTCTGGGTATCATCAAGGATCGATTACCGCACGCGAGCGAGACCATGTGCACACAATGGTGAAACATGAAGCGGCGCCTTATCGTTACAGCGATAAGCATGTGTACCAGATGTGTACCTGCATGACGTGTTTCCGTTTTCGTCTTCCATCGTTCTGCGCGCCTGCAGCCCCTGACTCTTCCGATCGCCACATCTAGGAATTCTCGTTTTGAGAGATGTAGCTAAACAATATCTTCCAGCGGAAGTTGTTCGGAGATCCAGCTCTTCTTGATCGTGCCTGCAGCCGTCTCCATCACTCATCGATCGACCCCCACAGTCGAGCACCTCTGTCCTGTACCACCGCACACCGGGAGGGAGGTCGCTATTTGTGCACAGTGCACACAGCTGTATACTATACGACCTTGGCAACGCCTGCTGTTGCAGGCGTATGACACCGCACACGTGCGTGGCGCTGTTAAAGGTCAGCCGGCATATCGGCTGCGCGCGCACAGCCAGAGGCTGCCGCTAGGCTGCGCCACTGGAGTATACGTGCCCACTTCCGCCTTACAACGCCTGCGAGACATGACACGCGAAGCACTAGCCGGTGTGTGGGATAAAATCAGAAAACAGGACGACTGGCAGCGATCATCATGTGCCGAGCCGACCGGTGCGGTGCGCCTATCGAGGCTCATAAATGCAGTGCTACATCAAGCGACTTGATACAGCGAGAATTTCGCACAGCTGTGTGTACTTCGTGCTCCGGAAATGTGACGGTTGGTTAACGCGACAGCGTTAAGAAGTCCGTAGCGCAGAAAATCCGGCGTCGGACGTCGCTTCGGTGAAAAGGTTTTCGAACCACACATACCCAGGCCTTCCATGTGACGCGAAGGATTGACTGAACTAATTGAATTTCTCAAGCTAAAATACGTGGAAAAATCGTAAATTATGACTTACACACAGCCAACAACAGATATGATAGCTCTCGGATTGTAATTTGAATATACGACAAAACATAATTCTGTTACGCGAAAACTCAAACAAACCTCTTTTCCAGCGTTTCTACAATTCCTAGACTACAATTCCTTGAAACACTTCCAGATGGCGCTCGCCTCCGCCGCATCGCAGTGATCTTTGAACGCTGTGACGTTCCACTCTTAAAGGCGACGCTTAAGCGTCGTCCCAGTTTTTGTTTCCTGCAGTTCTTCTTTCATTCGTAGTTTAGCGTTCAATGTTAAACTGTTTCCTCACGAGTGCAACGACTTTTCCGAAGCAAGCACGTTGGATGGGAGCCTTTGCACTTTAAAAAAATTAAATTCTGAGGTTTTACGTGCCGAAACCACGTAATGAACATGAGGCACGCCGTAGTGGGGAACTCCGGGTTAATACTGACCACCTGGGGTTCTTTAACGTGCACCCAATGCACGGTACAGGTGTCTTTGCATTTCGCCCTCTCCGAAATGCGGCCGCCGCTGCCGGGATTCGATCCCCCCAACCTCGAGCTTAGCAACGCAACGCCAAAGCCACTACGCCACAACGGCGGTTCAATTGCAGATTTATCTGGCATCTAAAGAAAAATGTTGGCCTCGATATCAGTAGGTGGAACGCGCTGCTTCGTAATCCATTTCCAACGTAATTTCGTCGCGGCGTCGACACGTCTTTATGTACGCGCGATGGCCGCCCCACAGCCTCGGCAGAAACGTGTTCCATGTGCTCATCGAGCGAAGAGGTAGGTTATCGCGTGGCGCAGTACCTGCAGACGCATCGACGTGCGCGGCTTTACAGAGAAAGTGTATACGCTTCATGTGGTTGACGCTTCTCCCCCCGCCCCCCTCTTACCCCTTTCACTGCTGATGGCGTTGATTGAAAACAGCTAGCGCTCACGCCAACAGAAGCAAGAAACGCGTTTAGAAGAACAACGACCCGACTTCGGCCCAAAGGTCCAGGGCGAACGAGGCGACGACGGTGCGCGCGGAGCGGCGACGTTTCGCGAGTGAAAGGTGCCCCGACTGGAATCGGCGCCCGTGACCTTCCCCTGCAGCGCGTGGCTCCCGCGCTCGCTCACTCGCCCGCGCACTCACAAATCGCAAACACACACACACAAACGCGCGAAGGCGCCACAAGGCCGCAGCAGCAACACGCGTGGCTGCCTCGACGTGCGCGTGGGCAACACAATAAGGCACCACCCACCCCGCAGGCGCGGCGCGGGTTTCCCATCCGATCCCTTCATCATTTATAGTTCTTATTTTTTTTTTTTTTGTCTCGAACACGGCGTCGCCTATGGTCTTCAGGTAAAAACGTGACTTTGTCGCCGACCATCCCGTCCGGTCCCTCTTTGTAAGAACGGGGAAACGCGCGCGGTACGGACGCGCATAGAAGCGCTGACCGCAAGTTACTCGCCCATCCACAACCCCTTTCCCCGTACAACGTAGGGACGGGATGTCGCTTCAGGGGGAGGACGAGGCACGTTTTGCGATTTTGCCAATCCCGACCGCTCCGTTTCTTTCGCGCCTCCCCTGTTCGCCCCCATCCCGTCTGCCGCCACGCGACCAGTTAGGGTAGCTTTCCCTAAAGGGGAGAGAGAACCCGTGGAGACCCTCTTGAGACGGGCTCCTCTCTTACCCGCCGCCGCCGCCATCACAATCGCAATCAATCAGGTTAGATGCAAACAAAGTGTGGTGGTAGGACGTCCGACGCGTTTCTCGAGAAGCGGACACACCGCCGCGGACGAAAATGCGAGGGTAGTTGTTCCCGAGGAGAGACGGAAGTCGCGTGGGCTGCCTTTCCTGAGAGGCACACGCGGCAGTCGTGCTGAAGAGAAAACCCGGGGGGGGGGGGGGGGGGAAGGAAGGGGGTGGTGTCGCGGTGAGCGACGGGGCAAACAGATGTGCTGTGCTCGCGAAAGGGCAGCAACACGACGGTCTGTTTGTGTTGACGCCGCATCTCGCCGCAAGCTTTTTCCCCCGTTGCATCCGCTGTGAAACTCATTGCCTGACACCAGGTGTGCGCTTGCATGTGTGCGTGCGTGTGTGCATGCGTGTGTTTCCATTTTGTATCCCCACTCCTCTCATTCCATTTTCCATTTTTTCGTTTCCTGTGCTGACCTCTACGACTCACCCGTGGTTCAGCCACTCCGCATCCCATAAGCGACTCGCTCTCCATGTAAATGGCAGGCTTTGTACTACAAACACTCGCATTCTACCGTACTCACGAGCGTAAGGATGATAAAGCGGCCGCAGTACTTTTATTTCACAGCCATGGCTGCACAACAAGGGGCCGTTGCGTTACGAAACGGACATTCATTTCACTGCTTATTCTTCCTTGCCGCGCACGGCCGATCTCATGTTTTCTAATAGCACCGCCGCGCGGTCAGTCGAATACAGCAACGACCAGGAAGAGCCCGCTGGCGAAAACGATTCGCCGAGGGGGCTTTCCGAGAAATCGTTCGTAGCCAAGCTCTTGCACCACGCCGTGCCTGTCTCCTTGCGCAACCTGCGAACGGTTGCCGGAAAGATAGCGCCAAAGAAGGGTGGAGTGAAAGTAAAAAGGAACGCCCCGTTGCCTCCTCGTTACCGTCTGTGTGTTACTGTCGCCGGTTCTCTTTCTTTTGTTCACTTTTATTCGCTTTCCAAGTTCGACCCTGTTAGGGAAAGCACGCACAAAAACGTATAGTGCGTAGAAAGTGCAACGTCTTTTTCTTTCTTTTTTCTTTTGCTTTGCATGAACTTTTCAAGATGTGTGTTAATACGCTTTGCGAAATCATGGCCTTGCACGTTTTTGTCTACTGTAATATTCAAAGAGCTTCCGCCAACAGCCCTTTCGAAACCTGTGGACCCAAAATAAACCCGCATGACATTTCGCACGCATCCTTTGTGCACTGTCTACACGAAAAGTCAAGTACGTAAGAGAACAGTGCAGTTTCTCAAAAGTCTATCGAGAGTCAATTTAGACGCCCTTTATCTACTTTAATGACGGAGCAGTGAAGCAATGAAAGAAATGAAGCTTTATTTCGACTAACTGTAGTCAGAGTCGAGCTGCTGATCTTCGTCTCCAGCCGACTGTTGAAGTTTGACTTCGAAAACTCTCGACGAGCCTTTAGCAGTGGTTGCTCTAATGTGATCTGTTTCTCTCTCTCTCTTTCTTTCTTATTTTTATTATTATTATTTTTAATCTGAGCGGCTATGGAGAATATGAATCGGTTTGTAAACTTCTTTTTCTCTAGGCTTGAGCCGCATAGTTCCCGGGATGTGTGGGCGGAAAGAGTCGCGTTTCAGAAATGTGGAGGCGTGTATACTTTGCTTTCTTGTGCTCGTTTTCACGGAAACAACGCGAGGGCACCTTTCGAACGCCAAGCAGACTTACGCACTTTCTTATTGTGCAAGCCGCGGCCGGCGTGTGACGTACACACAAATACGGACACGCGAGCCGACTCGCGCACCTGCTTCGAGCGGCGTCCTGACATGGCGATGCGCAGCGGACTTGCCGCAACATTATGTATTGTTCGCTGACCCTTAGCTCCCGCATTCGAACAAGACAGTGGGGCTCTGGCGAAGCAGTTGTTGGGCGCCCTTGAACATCACAAGCGCGCGGCAGCGGCCATGTTATCCTCGGCATCCTTCCTAGCTGCAAGGGGATGATAATTCTTCGCCGTACAATCCCACTTTGCTAAACCCTCCCCTATCTCTCCGACTCCCGCGGGCAGGATTGCAAACGGGATACCCACCCCTCGTTATACGTATCCTGCTTTTCTCTCTCGTGGTTCTACGGGACGAGCGGAGAGAACGTAGCTGCCAGCCGAGTTACCTGTCTTGCGAAGTCTTGTACAGAAGCCAGGACCCCTATATTCACAAAACACTTCTGGTACAGTCGACTGCTTCCTACCGCGCTCCGACTCGGCTCGCAGCGACGCGGAGACCTATCGCCAATGCAACCAAAGAAATCATGCTCTCGAGCCGAACGTTCTGCTCCCATGGCAATCAGTGCAACCACGTTATCGGATATCGGTCGCGTTCCAAGCTAGAAGGGGCAAGGCTCTGAATGAACAAAGCCAATGTATTCCGAGCACACGATTTAGACCAGCCGAACGAAAACGGCGCCGCGAAAGCCCTCTATAGGACGCGCGAGAGCGATCAGTCTAATATATTACCATTAGAGGTTCGTAAAAACAGGTGGCATTCGATGACAACGAACATGTTAGCGAATGCCACTGGCCCATGACAAACAGGCCATATGGACAAAAAGCGAAGTTGGCAACTGTGCACTAATGCGTGCCGATTCAGTGATCAGAAATTCAAAGTTTCGATATACAAACAAGACAGACGACTACAGGAAGATGGAGGCTTGAAGAGATGAGCAATACAGTCGAAGAAGGAATGTCGCCAAAGCCAACGTTTCGACAAGGGGATTTGTCTTGCCCCTGGCGACAAGTCAGGGTGACAAGACTTGCCGTCAAGTCTTGACGACAAGTCCCCTTGCCGAAACATTGGCTTCGGCGAATTTATTGTTCGACTTAAAGTTTTGATGTTTTAGACTGACTTGAGATTTGTCTGTCTTCTATTTTTTCCCAGTTCTATCATGTGCGCAGCCCGAGTTGCAGACGGGAACTTGAACTGTGAGTTCATCAAGCTGAGATCTGTGTTATACTGATGACTATCTTGCCCCCGCCTGCCTTTAGTTTCATGGGACACTGCTCTGTAAGTTTGCGCCCTCAGCAACGCGGTCCTATTTTTAACAAAGCGCCGCCGTAAAACATTAAGCAGCTTTATTCGGTGCTTTCCTTAAACCGGCGTGAATATTTAATGAAGGGAGAAGAGTAGCCCGATTCGCACACTTTGGGTAACATCGCTCCATTATTTCAGCGCGCGCACGATCGGCCAGACACTACCTTTGGTCTGCATTCTAGTCAATGGCCAAGCTTACCGAAATATTTATAAGACGGCTGGTGATATAGGCCTTTACAGAACAATGAGCATGACAAGCAAGGTGTTCTTGTTTGTTAGGTTGATTCGCTTGTTTGAATCCCTCCGGCCCTTTAGGGTCGACTCACGAAACAGCCATGGAAGATTAGGTCGTTCTAATAGAACGTATGCTGCCTGAATTCTTTTTTCTTTTCGCAAACCTCTAGCGTGGGATGAAAAGCGAAAGTACTGAATGAATCACTGATCCTTCAGACTATATAGTATAGAGAGTCACTCCCTTTGACAGAGGGAACCCCAAATCGATACGTCACAGCTTAATATAGTACGTATTCGGGAACAACACTTTATTTTTTCCGACAGACAGAATAAAACTGCGCCATACGCTTTCCGCTTGTGGCTGCCTATCGTTTACACTTATAATAGGCAGCGTTGGCCGGCCGTGTATCAGGAAGCATCGCGAAGCTCTGAGAGAAGCTGTCATTGTCAGAGTCGCTTTTTTTCTTGCTTGCTCTTAAGCCGCTGTCGACACCGAACCTCGAGTGGACATCGCACGCGCTCTGCATCTGTGCTTGTGGCGGAAGTAGCCGACCTTCGCTCTAAGACACAAACTTCAAAGACGGCAGAAAAGTTGGCGAGCGTGCTCCGGCCGTTCGTCGGCATGGCTACACCTTGGCGACAAGGATGGCTGGGAGATTCTCCTTATCCCTCCTCGCTGTAGACATTCGAGAAGGAAAGAAGAAAAACGCTGGCAGCAGCTGCCTTTCTTTTCACAATCTGCGGCATTCCGGGCTCCCATGGAAACGGGGGCCCCACTGACGCCACCGGCTGCACCCTCGGTCCGATCAATGGGCCACGGCGACCGACCCAACGTCTACGTCATCGTCGAGAGTGGCGCAAGGCAGCTGTTCTCGACGCAAGGAGGCACCACCGTCGGCGCACAGCTCTTTCTTCTCTCTTTCTCTCTGCTGAGAGCGGACAGCAACGCGCGTGGGCGGATGCGTGGCGCGCGGAGTTCGGACCTTGTGCGCGGATCCTGCTTGAAGCCTAGGTCGGGGAAGGGGTTGGTTGGGGAGGGGGGGGGGGGGGGGTATAGATGAAGGAGGGGCGCCCGACAACGAGTTGCGCGCTAAGCTCCTCTTCCGAATCCGCCGAGAGCGCGCTCTCCGGCTCCGTAAGCCGCACGCGTTAATCCCCGGCGTGTGCGCGCGGCTGCGCGTAGGCTGATCGGGCTGATGTCGACGAAGGAGCGGCCGGCGACTGCAACCCAGCTCGAGCCTGCGCCAGCAGGAGGCACGCACGTTAATGAACTTGCTCTCCGTCCGCTCGTGTCGGCCTCTCTCCCCAACCCTTCTTCAACGTCCGCTCCAGTCTATCAGGAATGAGCTAGCTGCGATTTGATCGCAGCGTGTGTGCCCGACGAGAAAATGTCGAGAGAGAGAGAGATACTTCAGCGGCCGTTACCAGTCAAGGTCGTCGATTTCAATCTCATCTTGTGTACCTGCCTGCGGCGGGCGTTGTCCCCATGGGGGGGGGGGGGGGGGGGGGGGGGGGGGAGGGTAAAAAGCTGCTGGTCCGTGCGCGTTTGCACGGCACGGCGACACGACATGTGCACTTTCTGACACGTACACTTTTCCACATGCAGGTGATTCACCAATCACACTTACGCTGCGCTGCAATGATTACTTGTAAAATAAATATAAATGAACGGGTCAAGGTAGTACCATATAATACACTGGGATGCATTACTCGACCCTGATTCCCTGAGACTTTCTTTCGTATTGTGTTCTGTCGTTGCTTGTCGGTCGAAGTTGCGGGATTCTCGCGTGTAGTGGAATACAGTGCTGAGTATCCGGCGCGAGTTCGCGATATCAGTTGGGCTCTTTAATGGTGGACATGGCCTCGGTTCAACTGCTAGGTCTTAGCTGTTACGCGCAAACGAATCAAGAGCATTCCAGCGTGATGACAAAGCCCCAATTGAACTGTAAACTATGCATTCTAGCACGTTTAGTGTGTTTGTAATCGCGCATCTACGTCATTTAATCTTCTTACATCATATTTTGTCCCTCACTTCATATTACACCGGGAATAGCATACCGAGCCTGTATCTAGGCTAATCGCTCCAGTCAACATTAAGTTTTCTCTCTCATTGCCTCTATATGCTGTGGTCACGAACTGTAATCCTATATATTGACAGAGGGGTGAACTGCTTATGGCCGTTCACTTTTTGCTGAAATGAGAGTTTATAGAGAGCTTGCGTCCGGTGACAAGTTCGTCGATCCCTAGGATTGCTTCTAAGTTATCCAGGTTCAACACGATACAAGTTTATAACTCCTGCCGAAGGTTAATTGACAGTATCGAACACATGCTCCCTGTCCCTCTCGCCATTCTGTCTCCGTCTCTCGACTCCAGCGGGACAGGGCAGGGTATATTACAGTGCAAGGAGTTGCTTTGTGAGCTAAAACGACAAAAATTCACGCATTTATACACCTATAAGGGGCTCTGTTATGGGCCTGAGAGCCGAGGTAATCTACCGGCCGCTCGTTGATGTCGGCCCCTTTCCCGCGGTTCCTACTTGAATTGGTAAACTCGCGCCGCTCTGACTTGGTAATTCCTTGGACTTCCAACGGGTCGGTCCCACCTCGTTCTTTCGCGCATAACGCCGCCGCGCGCTCCAGGCCCTAGCGCCGATAATCACAATAATTGCGCGCGCGGGAAAATCGCGGCGGCCAGCAGGCAACCTTGTGGCCCAAAGTGCGGCGCGGCGCGGGTGACTCCCCCGTGTCCTGTCTATGTGCCTGCGCGTGCTCGCAGAGACGCGGGAGGGAACGGCAAAACACAACACCTGCGAGGAGAAGGGAGCGAGACATTGCCGAGGGAAGGACGAAAACAAAAACAAAAGGAGAACGTAGCGAAAAAAGAGCAAGAGAGCGAAATACATAAAACGTCGTTGGGGCTGGAAAAACCGCGCGCAATCTGGCGACCCTGATCTTGCTCTCCGCAGCGGCGTCGGCACACAACGCTCACTTTCGGCCTTAGCTGCCTTTATAGCGCGTACGTACGGAGGGGGGCTTGGCTCGGCTGAAGGAGTTCTTGCCGCCGCGGACTTGTTTGTGTGCGTCGACAGCACGGCCGGTCGCCGCCGCGGGCGACGTTCGCGTTAACCGAGGCACAGCCGCATGACAAAGACGGGGGGGGCTGCTATAACCACCGCTGCCGGTTCCGCGTTCGAACGCACCGTGTGTGCCCGAGCGGTTGCCGAAGTCCCGCAGCGCGGGTCGTAGTTTTTCTTCTCCCTGTTGAGGTGGCGGCGGCGCGAATCCACAAGGTTTCCGCGTTGGACATATAGCTGTATACTCTCCACGAAATCCACATATATCGTGCTGCCTCCTCACTTACTAGTCCTTACTATATATGCGCAGACCGACGCGAACGTGATTGCCCCGAAGGCAGGGTCCTTTAATAAACCGTAATCTCGTCAGAGCGGCCCTTGGTGTTCTCGTTGCGAGGCTCAGCGCTATCCGCGTTCTCGTACGAACCTTGTTGCTCTTTTTCAGAGTAGGGCTAATTGGGGGGTCGTGATCTTTCAGAAATTAGGTGCAGCTCCGACCGCCGTCAGACGGGTCAGGAAGAGAGCATGATGGCTGAGCTCAACGCTCGATCGACCTCGCGTGCGAGGACACGCACAAGCGGAGAGTTGGGAGAAGTATATATGAATATGAGCATGCATTCATTACCTATATATTCGTTCACTAATTGAAGCAGTCAATCAGCCCGTGACTTGAGACGTGGACATCGTGGGCAAGAGTCGACCACTTTTCCCAAGCACAGTGCCTTCCATCACGGCAAAGCCGATCTTATCTGGCTCCGGCCCCACAGCATTTAATGAGCTCAAACCGTGAACTGTGAGTCGCTGCGGTTAGATTGGCTTTGCAGATTAGAATAGAATTCGACGTGCAATCTTCGTCAAAAGTTTTAAGCCATTCTGCCAATAACGTCTGTCCTCGGGGCTTGTTTCAGATCGCCGATATCGCATTCACGGTGCTCTCAAACTTGGGGAAGTGTATAGAATAGCACCTGCCTTCCTCAAAACTCTGAGTATTTGGAGCGGCGATAAGTCTTCGTGGACCCCAATACGCGGCCCCGAATGGAGCGCACTTCGAGACTCCTGACGCAGACTGCTGTGCGCCGTTGTATTGAGCGCGACAGCTGCGCGTTCCGTATAGTGAACAATTATTGTACACTCGATTATATGCCGCCTATTTCCGAGTCCGTAACGACATCAACGCAAGCGCTACGTTGCGCTCCATTTCTCAGCCACCAAAATCTCAGCCAAGAAGTAAATTAGAGATCCAAGCAGGAGTGTTGGGCGAACCTGCAGCAGCGTGACGACGGCTCTGGCCCTTTTCCCAGGGTCGCCGCGTCCTGATCGCGCCCCTGAAATTCGTCACCGCGTTCAGCTTCAATGCACATCATATACACTGCGCCAGACGCTTGCTCTCCCTGCACTTTCCTGGACCTCTGAAGTTCTGGCCAAATTTCTGTCGTCGTACTTACCTATACACTATATATGAAGCGCCCTACATTTGCGTACGGTTTCAATTCGTGTTAGCGCAGGCTTGTACACCCTACTTTGTCTCGTAACGCGGACGCTCTTGAAACGACTCTTATAGTCGTACTTCCTCGGCCTCGAACATACTCGGGCAAAGCAGATAGCGAAAGAGAAAAAAAAACACACATATATGTCTGTCGCGCCTTCGTTAATGCACCGAGATGTGGTAACTTCGTTCGATTTACGTCGCCGCCCATTATGACCTTGAAGCTGGTATAGCTCGCCGCTCTTATAGTTAATACTTCTCATCGCGACTCAATACCGCGCCTCGGCTAAAGATTGATGGAACCAAACTGAACGAAAATATATTCGAAATGACGGATTACACACATTATGTAAATAAGGCAGAAGGGTAATTGACTGCTGCCTAACTGCGAGCCATGCATGTTTCATGCAAGCATATGCGCGATAGGTGTATAGTCATCGTACCTAACATATTTTCAAATTTTACACATTACAGGTCGCTTTCTTTTTTTTTCTTTTTTTTTTTTTGCAGAATAGACAATTTGGCGGTGGTAGGGTTAGTGTGTAATGGTTAGGTGTGTTGCTTATCCAGGCAAGGAACCGACCAGAATAAGTTTCAGCATGTTTGTGTAATAACGTAAGTAATCGCTGCAGAGACAAGCAGGAAAGTGTGATGAGTCTTATGCGAGCAAAAAATAAATAAATAACAAATGAAGTCAGAGAGAGAGAGAAGAAGCATAAAATGGCTGCTACGTATATGGAGTACGAAGCGTCTTGCCGCATTCGTATACTTATTGTTTGTGCCGAAATGTACACCTGGTTGCTGCCGTCTCTTTCGAGCCGCGTAAAGGGGCGCCAATAATGTGCGCGTGTGTCCGTAATTCCGTATGCGTCGATTACGCATCACCTGCGCCGGCATGGTTCCGCACAGCACACATACTCTGCCTATGTAAGCACGCATTCACGCGTGCATGCATACACATGCATGCGCGCGGACAGCGGGGGCGACTGATTGCGGCTGCGGCGCTGAATGCGCGCTATATATACGTCCTGCAGATGCGAAGGCTGATCACGCCCGTGCTCGGTCAGTTCCCAGAGCCCGTACGAGGTGCTCCAACGACGGCAAGGTCGCGGGGTGCTGGACATTATGGAGTGCTGCATTTCATATACTCGTACTACTTCGAGGGTGGTAATCGTATCACACCGACTAACTCTCTCAGTAAAGTGTGCCCCACGTCGGCATGCCGGCGCGTTTGAAGTTATTTGTAAAAAAAAAGAAAGAGTGAAGTGAGGAAGGGGTACGCGAGACAAGGAAAGGGGGGGGGGGGGTAAGAAGGAAGAGTCACGAGAGCGCCCCTATTATATAGGCTATGAGGCGTGTACAAGAACACATTATATGTGTTTGTTTAATGACTGGTGTCCGCTATTTCTTTTCTAATCTTCACGCACCGATTGTGTGTTACTCCACTTCACAGAACAGTCGGGGAAAAAAGTGACGCGATCACAATATCGAATACGACTGGCAGAAGACATGAAAAATGACAATTTATGATGAAAGTTTGTGCGTTGCAGTTTTCTGAAAGTGCGTAGCTGTAAGCGGGAGCTGCGTTTGAAGAAAGATCTAAGAAATTCGTGAAACTAAGTTGTTGCAATGTGTAAATATATCTGCTGTATATATACTATGCACCGTGTAATGTAAATTCGCAATAAAAATTTTGGAAACTTTTTAGAGAACGACGATTCAGACCTGTGTGAGTAGTGATGTCGTTTCCGTTACTATTGTTTCGCAGCGAGTGGCTAGCTATGGTTAAGTATATATCCTCACGTTTGCATTGTTTCGAAGATGCACGCTTAAAAGCGGTGCCCTTTCGCTCTTTGTTGCCGCCATTAAAAGATAGACAATGAAAGTGGCAATTGAGAGAAATTAAAACAACGAAAACAGCGTTGTTTCATTGTGCTGTCAATGTTCTATAGGTAGTACTGCTTGTATATATGCAAAGTTTCGCGTCGGCGCGTAATATTCCTGGCCTTATCGTTGGGCTCCTTAAGGGCATTGACCTTTAACTACATTCCGAAATCGGGGCACGGCGTGCCTCGGTAACTATAAACGGTGGGGATCACTGCTTGTACAACTAAGTCCGTTAATTTCTCATTGGCCCGCATTTGTGCTTGTTCGTACGACTGTGTACGTACGTCTCTCTCTCTCTCCCCCCCTCTCTCTCTCTCTCTCTCTCTCTCTCTCTCTCTCTCTATCTATCTATCTATCTATCTATCTATCTATCTATCTATCTATCTATCTATCTATCTATCTATCTATCTATCTATCTCGCTCTCTCACTCACTTGAAGTTTTACACACACACACACACACTCGAAGTTACGCATCTTTGCGAACTTCAGTGATGTGTTCGTCAGTGGGAGAGGCAAGCCTGCGTTCGTCGCGTACGCTCCCCGTTTTACTAGAATATCATAACTTTTACCTATCTCATCGCTTAAGATTTACTTTCTGAATCATACAACTCGAGCTTCTTAACAGGCAAGTCCTGTTCAGCAAGTGACATTCAAGACAATACGTGATGAGTACTCGTTAGCTGAATACTCAACAGACCCTCCTCGTCAAATGCGAAATTTCGTAAGCGGGCTTTCCTTAACATATATAGAGCGACCTATGCGAGGTAGCCGAAGTTCCGCTAGTTGGTATCACGGTTGAATGTGGGAGGCGTGTACTGAAAGCTTGGATGGCACGACAAACGGAGGAGGGTGGCTTCCTCCCCTTCACCCCCCCCCTCCCCTCCACGCCTGACGTATTACATAGCATATATCTGAGGCCTGCCAAATTTGGACAGGACAGAGTATATGCGTGGAGAAGCACAGTTACTGATTTTACATGTCGTCATGTCTCCACACCTTAACTTAGCCGCAACACGGCTTAAACGGCACCGGCCAATTGGAAACGCGAATGCGCGTCTCTCCTGAAGCATCGAAGCGCCGTTACCTCAGTCTCGAGCGTAGACAGTGTCGATCGCCAGACTAGGCGCGCCTCGCAGCTTCCACTGCCGAGCCCCACATTATTGCGACAGCATAGCGGAGCCTGTCGACAACAGCTGCCGACGACCGTAGAAACGTGCAGGCGCACAGATCAATCAAAAATGCGGAAGGGCGCAGGAGGGGTGCCGTGATAAGCGCCGTTCGGGGCGACCTTACGCGTGTTCTGCCGGACCGCTGCTGTCCGGCTGAGGCGCAAGTGGAAAGCGATCGGCCCGCGACCCTTCTCGTCACGGGCAGCGTGCAGAGATAGCGCGGGCCGATTGGAAACACAGTTTCGCCTTGTCCGCGCCGTGGTCAGCGAGAGCCTCCCCCGAGGCGGTCAGGCGAGTTCTCGAGCCGGCCGAACGTGAGAAGGTGTCAGGAACGGCCTTTGTGCGTCTGAGGTCTCAATTTCAGCGTCCCGCGCACGCGCGCGCCCGAGAAGAGGGAGATTACGATCCGCACCATGCATGCCGGCTCTTGTCCGACGCTGCGGTGAGCGCTGCGGCTATTATAGGTGGTTCTGCCGGACGCGACGAGTATAGGGTGTCAAGGTGGAAGTCGCGAGACATGATGGTGTATGCGTATGCATGTGCGCCGGCGCTGACATGTTGCTGACATGGACCTTTGCTACGGGAGGAACGCATCCGGGTTTTCCGTTGCTCACGAGCATGCTGTGTATAGCCGCTGTGGTGTAGTCGACATTAATAATAGTAAGCCGAGCAGCGAGGTTAGGCATTAAAAAAAATGTCAGACAAAAAAGAGAGAGGGGAGAGAGGAGGCGAGCTCGCAAACTTGTCACGGATTGAACGCTGCGGACATAATGACGCGACCGGTGTCCGTTCCGTTGTTGTCATGAGAATCAGTAGCCGTCGCTCACACGAAGACGAATTGCGAAGTGTAGCAAACCAGGCTCGATAAGTTTGCAGCTTTAACGCGCTAACTTCACGAGCACGTCCGCACGATAAATGAATATAATGTTGGCAATGTTGAGAAAACCCTGATGCTGGCGAAGCCGTTTCGCTCTATTTCTATGGAGTTAAGAATGCGTGGAATGGAGCATAAAAATGATAACAAGAGCGTCTTGTTTTTTCTGCACTTAGCGCAATAGTAGCAAACTCCGAGGCAGCACAATTTCGAACGCAGTCGTCCGTTCATGACAAGATACACAGCCGCGCAATTAGAAACACGTTGGCTTCGCTGATTGGTTTCGTTCTCAACTCGGCCTTTTCGTGCGCTAGCCTTGAAAGCGCGTCGAACAATCTGTGTCGCCTGTCTATTTTGGCATCTTGTCTATGCAATCGCACGGTGCATATCGCAACTCCGCACCTTTGGCACAGATAGCAACAGGCTTTAGCAGCTTGCCTCACAAAGCTGCCATACGTAGAAAAAAATATATATATATTTGTCTTCTTTCTGCTTTCTTGTTGCTGTCAGCGCGCCATAACAGCATTATTTCAGCGACACTGCCTAACCTTCGTCGGCGCATTTACATAGGCACGAAGCTCGTGTTCGCCTTTACGCCGAGTTGGTAATTCCGCAGGGCTTGGCTCATAGCACAGCATCCACTCGACGGCGCAGAAATCTAGGAGCGCAGCAGGCAGCAGCATCAGTGACACACGTGTGTGACGCCGAGTTCGCAAATGAGCTATGCTCCAGTGCTCCCCACTCCAGGCGCAGGGACGAGAGAAGAAAGGCAGCCATGTGCGATGATGCAGCCACGGGCCGACGCTTCTTCCGGGATACGGAGGAGAGGTCTCCCTACGCGGCGCTGAAGGGGGGGGAGGCGAGTTCTCTGGGGCACACGTGTTGTTGGTGTGCCCGTGACACGCGGCGCTCAGCGGAAACCGAATCCTCGGCAGCCTCCTTCGGCCTCGGAGCTTTACGACTGTATACTACGCACACATTGAGCCGAAGGCTAGAGCTCTCTCTCTCTCTCTCTCTCTGCGTGAGATTCCTCTAGAAGCCGCGGTTCTTCGCGCAAGAGAGTGACAGGAGCGGCCGCGGCTGCTGAGTCAGCGAGCGCGTCGGTCGGCTGGCGCTTACACGGAACGCCGAGCAGAGAAAAGTGGTGGCCGCCGCCGCCGCCGCTGTTCCAGCAGCGGCAGAGCGCGCGGTGCGCTGGGGGTCGCTGACCCCTGACCCGCTTTTTCGCGGAGCGGCTCTCCTCCGACTGAGTGACCCACATAGGATGGGAAGAGGAAGATCGGCTCTCCGTCTTCTTCCTCGGACGCCCGCCGCCGTTCGACTCGCCGAGGGGGAAAGAGGTGGACGCCGCCAAGATGGCCGCCCCCTTTCGGTTTCGATCGCGGCAGGTTTTTTTCGCGCTCCCTCTTCTTCTTCCTGAATGCTCATCAAGATTCTCCCTCTCTCGTTCTCGCTTCTCCGCACGGCAGGCAGTGCGGGGGTAGAGAAGCGGCGAGGGAGGCCGGATGGCCCCGCGGCAAGTCGCGCGGCTCCAGCGTCCGCAAGCTTTGCTCTCCGTCGGTCGCACGCCGCGGGCGTGAAGCGCGCGGCTCTAATTTGGCCCTTCGACAGCGCTGACGGACCTCTCGGGAGGTCTGTCCCGGCCACGGGGCGTGCTGTATAGGAGTCGCACGGGCCGAGTTTCGGCGCGACTAACCGGGCCGCTGTTTAGGCTGCGAGACTGGCTTGGCAGTCCTTTATTATTTCTATTTTTGTCTTCTTACTCTTTCTAAACGTGTGACTTGCCGGCGAGGAGCGGAAGCATCTTGAAATGTGTGTGTGTGTAGACAAACGTGTCCGGTAATCGCGGTCTGTATACTGTTATTTGTGTGGGTATAGTTGCTTAAGAGGGGGTGTACTGAGGAAGCGCGCGCGAGGTCAGCCGATGAGATTGCTTGAAAGCTATCTCCGACGGACCATATCGGACAGCTTTCGATCGAAGATGCTGCCACAATTGAAACCTCAGCTACACATGAAAATAATGCGACTCCAAGCTTAGCTTGCTTCCTTTTATAAAATGACGCGTTTCGTTTTTCTCCTTTGCAGCTATATATACCTATGTCAAGGTGCCTCATCTCTAGGTTTCGTGGCGTCTGTCGAAGATATTATTTGGCGTATCATCGTCAAGTTTATTTGATGATCACGCTTGCTTGATGATGACTATGAAGATGATATTAAACTATGAAACTTGTCTAATCACAAGAACTCATTTGGAAGGAGACAGTCGTGTGATCGAGTGTCCTGCGAACCGCCTCTTCTTACCACGCGTTAGATACGCGCACACGCACCTATCCAACACACGCGCACGTGCACGCGGAAGCGCAGAATTAAGAAAGAGCGAGAGAGAGAAAGAGAGAACATCAAGAAACAAGAGAAACCTCAGAAGGAACATAACAGTTTCAAGAATGTGATGTGCTAACACCTATGCTAACTAGGGCATAACTGCGTACGGTGTTAAGCAGAGGACGGGGCTTATCTCAGCCCGGAGCAGCACTGCCCGTGAGCCCGTGCTTGCAATGCGGCCTCGGTTTCTCAGAAAAGCGAAGTGCGCGCCGGCTGAGCCCCAATCGATTCGCGGCACCGGAGGCAGAAGGCGTTTCAAACAGAGAGTCCTGCGCTCTCTCCTTTCTCTCTCTCTCTCTCTCTCTCTCTCTCTCTCGTCATATCATCGCACGCATCGCAGTCGTGCATTGCTGACAGATAAGGGAGCGAAAAGTGACGTCAGGGATCCATTGACGCGCATGCGAAGTGCTTGAAATGCGATTAGCATTCGTTTCAGACACTTCTACTTCTGGTCGACTTTAGAATATTTTGTTCGATGTTGATTTGCATTGTGTCGCTTTTGGGTGGGAAGTGCATATTATGGTGTTCTTCGAGTACCTATACATCATCTGCTGCGCTTACAATCGCCTTCGATAATGCGCGCCAACTCTCGTATTTTCTGTGATCGTGGTTTTGGCAGCTCCCTTGAGCTGCACGATGATGTTCGCCCGAGCTGATGCACGCATTCGTATTTAAATTACACACACACACACACACACACACACACACACACACACACACACACACACACACACACACACACACACACACACACACACACACACACACACACACACACACACACACACACACACACACACACACACACACACACACACACACACACACACACACACCCTAGTCCAACGCATCGGCGTGATGAAGCACGATTGAGCGCTTTACTGTATTGACTTGCGGTTAACGTGTGGTTGCTGGTGCGAAAATTCAGCTGGCTGTGACCGCCTGTATCTCGTTCTGACCGTCCGTATGTTTGGGAACGAGGATCATAATTAAAGACAAACTGTATACTCTAACGCCCTCTATGGGCCCCGTCAAGCTGTCGCTTTGCAGCTTTTAGCCCGTGGCGACCAGCCAGTACGCGTTCTGTAAATAAATATGAAGTCGAATGCGAGAGTATTAACACGTGGAATTCGTTACTCAAAATATGAATCAGTTTGATGCCGTCAATGTCGGCTTGTTTTTACAAAGAAGCTGTATATGGCTAGCCGATTCGTTCGTCCGTCCGTCTATCGGTTGCCTGTACGCCGAAAACTCCTCCAGCGCAACGCAATGCGCATGTGCGGAGAGAGAGAGAGAGAGGTTGCGCGCGATTAGCCAACACCACCTAGATAGCGCAAGGCCTGTTTACTCCGATCCATGACGTCACGCTGCCTGGCCCGACATTTCCATCGACAAGGCCGGCGTGATGAAAGCGGCGACGTCAAAATCACTGTTGTTTACTCGGGAGCATCCCCATTAGATTCTACGGAAGTTGGGCCAGGTAACGTGGCGTCATGGATCGGAGTGAAAAGGCCTTGTGCTATCTAGGTGGTGCTGGATTAGCTGCGCCAGTAGTGACGTCGTTGCCCTACGTCGCAGCCGAGCGCCCGCGGGCGCGCAGAGCAGTTTCTCTCTGGCTCCGAAATGGGTAGGCCATGCGTCATACGTACTCCTTAGGAGCAGGCAGCTTTCGATCAGCAACGCCGCGAGCAGAACCGGCAACGAGCTCGTCTACGCCGTTCTGATGCTACAGCCCGGGCACACGAACAGACTCGTGCAGCCGAGCGCAAGCAGCAACTGCGTACCGAGGATCCGGCAGCCTACCCAAGCCGTTGTTTCAGCTTCGCTGGTTAACAGTCTTTACGGAGTGCTTGGGCGGTGATTTCTTCTTTTCCTTTCTTTTTCTTCGTCTGTTACAAAAGTATTGATTACTACTGTTGTTTACTAAGGCAGGCTTGCGGCCATAGTCGAACATCTCCAATTCTCCACACATATTATCTCTCTCTCTCTCACTTCGACCCTTGCTATCGTTAGCTTCTGCATATATATATATATATATATATATATATATATATATATATATATATATATATATACTACACCTTCTATTGCAGTATAGCGCCAAGGTTGCGCGCGAGGCTACCAATTATCCGGTGCGCGACCGCATTCGGTAGCGGGCACTCCAGAATAATGGCGGGAGCGCAGGACAGCACGCCCACTCCGGCATTATTGAAAACCGCGCAAAGGGAGGAAGAGGAGGAGGAGCAGGTATTCGGCCAGCCTCCCGCATTTTTATAATATACTATCGCCCCGTGTGTCTCTCGTATTCGGTGGTCAAACCCCACCGGCGGTTCGAAGAACTGCATCCTTGTCACACGACGCCTCAACAGAAGCGAGCCGTGTATACATTTAGCCCTTATACGGCAACGCATGACCGACGTTTCGGCGACGCCCTTTCACTGCTACATGCTTTCACTCTCAGCGGCGTCTGTCGTGCCGAGTTGTGTGTGTACTTATTATAAGTGCGCCCAGAGCGGCTGCTATATTTATTACGCACGCGCGCGCGCGCGCTCGCTCCTCTGCTCGGAAAGTAAACTGCATCGTCGTGGTCGTCGGTCGGGACGCGGTATTACGGGTTTAGCGCGCGATTATTCGTGGCCCGTCGCCTGGCGATGTGACGACAGCGTGGTTTCCCTCGTGACGTGGGCGCTCGCGAGATTTCGCTTTTCCTGTTATTGTCGCGGCGTTCGGTCAAGGACGACGCCCCGCCGTACTCCCGCCGCAGCCGCACGCGAGGACTCGCTTTGAATGCGGGTGCGACGCGGGCGCGTCGCCGGCTCCCTTTTGCGCCAAAGCTGCTACCGTGTTTGAGCCGATGGGCCAGCGTTACACTGTGGCCTCCCGGGTAGTATCTATCTATCTATCTATCTATCTATCTATCTATCTATCTATCTATCTATCTATCTATCTATCTATCTATCTATCTATCTATCTATCTATCTATCTATCTATCTATCTATCTTTTTTGGGGTAGGCTAGGCTAAGTTAGGCACACCTGCGCGACCTGTCGGACAGAGCGGACACAGTAGCCGGACAGAAGCCGCATTCTGCGACTTACATAACCGCAAGGACAGTCCCCTGAAAGAGCGCGGTCCTATATTAACGCGATAGCGTTAAGGGCCCCGTTTCGCAGAAAATCTGGCGTCGGCGGAGTTGTCCGTGAGCGAAAATTTCCGTATATATTTAGGCATGTGTATATGCCACGCCTTGCTATATACGACATGCGGTATATGCGGCTTATATTGCCACATACCATTCTATTACGCAAGTTGCTCATACCTTGTCTTACATTCTTGACAAAGGTTAGTCCTCGGAATTTTGAGAACAGAAACAAATGTTATAAGGCACCAACAGCGCAAGCCTTTTATGTTAAATCTTCTCAGACTTAAATATGAAAATTGCGAAACAATAACAAAAACTTTTCTTTTTTCGCGCGCGGCTGTGCATTACCTCTGGGATTGGCCTACGCAAGAGGCCAATCCACCAGAGAGCTCGCACGTGCATGGCGTTCGCCGCCAGCGTTTCCCGGCAAACCTTACCGTTACATAAGCTGCAATTGCCGGGAAACGCGAGAAGCAGTCAGGGATATTTCAATGCTGTCGCGTCCCACTTTGAAAGGCGAAGCTTAAGTGTACTCCAATTTTGCTTGAAGCAGTGTAATTAGCAGGCCTCGCTTACCTGTAATATAAGTTCAAGACACATCGGCACCACAGGCTCTCGGTTACCGCGTTTACGTCCGCCGTACGTTTTCACTACACCTTTCCGCTGCTGACAGTCTGCGTAAGTGACTGCCTTGCAGTAACGACGCTTAACGCTTCCTAAATGAATGGCAGACGTGCATATGTTCCCTTCTGCTTTCCTTGAGATGCCTGTGCACAGATCATCGTATTGCTTTCGAGCTGCCTGTCTGGTCAAAAAGGAAAAAAAAAGAACAAGAGAGAAAGAAAGAAGATGGAGAGAAACAAGTGCTGTAGACTATGAAGTGTCCCTGCGGGCCGATTTTAAAGCACACCTGATATGCCGGTGTGTCGTGCAATGACGTCGTGCACGCATTGACGAAAGCCCAAGAGCAGAAGAGAAAGAAGTTCAACAGGAAAGAAATCCCCTTCACAGAGAATGAGGTGACTCACCGCGCGAGGCAACAGCAACAACTCACTGCGCATGAGGATCATGCCACGTTGAACCACTGCAGCACATCTTTGCGGTGTTCCCGATGCTAGCATGACACTTGCCTTGGTCGCAGCAAATAGTGTGCCTGCCGGCGACAGCCGTCCCTCGTCTTCGCCTCGCTTGCATCACCCGAAGCGAGACTTGTCCTCAGTCTGAGATGCTATACCTAGGGCCACTTGTGCACTGCAGTCAAGTCCACGCTACGCGCACGAATGGACGGGTTTTCCTGGCGTTTCCTTTTTTCTGCCTTGCATAATAGCAAGCTAGACGTGTAAAATGTTGCCATCGAAGAGTGATTTGCGTACACGACGCTTTCCGCCAGTGGACTTGCTCTCGAAGCACGTCCATGGGTAGTACATGTACAACGCGCGCATCTGCTCAGAACGACCACGATAGCCCGTGGCCAACGGAATATACACAGTCCGCGTTGTCTGCCGCTAACCGCCGGCGCTATCGATAATGATTGCGAACGTGCGCTGAGAAAAGCAGGCGCCAGGTTTTCGGGCTCGGTGCAGCTTTCGAAGCATGAGCCGGTGTTCGCTTGCGGTGGCTCGGAACCGAGGCACGGCGCCGCCCGATGACACAGCACTCGCGAGCTGTTGGCGCCGTTAGCTGCGTCGGTAAGCGCCTTGCGATCGAGTCATCGTTCGCGAAAATCGCGACTCGTCCCTTTCCGAGATGGACGTGGTCCGGAAACCGGCCTTCTGCTTTCCGCTGCACACGTCCCCCACCCTCACCTGTAGCGTCGCTGGTTAGCAGCAGACGGCGCGGACATTAAACCGCCGGCAAAGACCCATATGGAGCGCTTGCTTGCACTATACGTATCTGGGGTGGTATACTTATCTCTTTCTCAGCAGTGTACTGTACCGTTGGGCAAGTTGGTATAGTGGGAACGAGGCGGTCCCTCAGTCCACGCCAGCAGGCCCCCGTCCTGGCCTGCCGCGAGCCTATAAGAGCGCCCAGCCGAGCCTCGAACCACCGTTCGCGCTCCCGAGTCACTTTGTCCCATATAGTACTTACTAGCATAGAGTGAGTAGAGTGAGGAAAGTGAGGTCAAGCGCAAATTGTAGCGAGGCAAAAGAAGACAAAGTGCCTGTTCTGTCAAGTTACAGCTTTGTCTTCGTCTTATCATTTGCGCTCAGTCTTATTTATTCTCTTCCATTCCTCGCGAAGATATTCCCCGGGCCCGGGCAGCTCACTCTTTGAGGCAACAGAAGCAGAGAGGTCCGTTCTCTCTCTCTCTCTCTCTCTCTCTCTCTCTTGCTTTGCTTATCAGCGCCGTCTGCTAGGGCCCTGCTTTCTTTCTGCTGACATTTTCGTAAGTGACTGTCTCGCACTATAATGCAACGAAATCGAGCAAGGAATCTCAATTAGAGGGTATATGTAGAACAAACAAAACATTCGTGGGGCGTTATAGAGTCATCTCCATAGCAACTGAGACACTGCTGTGAACCCACTGTCTGACGCTCACTTTCGCCGCAGAAGTTCATGCAGAAGTCGCAGAGTGGCGTTCGATACTGCAGTGTCTTGACCGATCTCTGAAGCCATATAACGCGTCGCTGCTGCAATGACGCTTGACACCGATTGCCAGGTGCCGCGGCGGCAAGAGATCTCTTTCAGTTCCTTACATACGTTGCTATAGAGAGAACGTCGTTGTTAACGTTGAACGAGCTTTAATCGCTGAGGCTGTCGAGCATCGTCGGGTATAGATATACCTCGACACAGAATTTTTGTCCCCACGATCGTTCGCAGCTTAATGCTCCATGGCAAAAATAGCGCTGCAGAGCCTAAACGCGGCTCGCGTACAGTCATCACGCAATACACAAGTGGGCTCGTTAACGAGCGCGCATTTTCAGCGCTCTTTCTGTACATCCGCACGCGCCTTATTACGTATACGCCGTTCGGCCGTGTTTGTCTCTCACGGGTGTTCCGTGCGTCATCCCTATTGGCATCTCTCCGAAGCGCCGTCGGTGGAGGGATTTCCCCAGCATCGAGAGACGGTTGCAATAGTACAGCGCGCCGCTATGTTTTGTTTTTGCCCTTGGTCTGGGGGCCAAATGTCAACGCTGCGATGAGCTGATAACCATGAGCCAATGGCAACTGAAAAAGGGGCCGATGGCTCGTGCACGTATCGAGTGTTCTGTTGAGTCTATAAATTACACTGTTTAATTTAGGGACGGACTAGTGCTGCCCGAACACGCATGCAAGCCTATAGGATATTGGGAAAGTCTCGCTGCATATCGGCAGAGCATCGCGAACCGGAATGTGTCGATCAGCTTATAGTATACGGTGCGATAGCTGCGGTAGCACGACGATGCGATTGCAGTTGCCCGGGCTTCTTTTGTTTTCTTTTAATTTCTTATCTCTTCCCTCCTAGACCGACGGCGTGTGGCAGGTGGTTCTTTGGACTATAAACATGCGGCGGGATTTGTCCCCACCAAGCTTGCCAAATCGACTACGGGAAGGGGTGGAGGGGGAGCATAGGATGCGGAAGGGTTTATACCGCGCGGATGTGCATGAGACACGGCCTTCGTTCTTCGTTGTGTGCTCAGGTGCGGTTCGGCAAAACCCTCAACGTTCGCATAGGGCGTCTCCGGCCTTCCTTGTCGAAAAACGGAACGAGGAAATAAACTGATTTCGTTATAGGATTTCACACGTATCGAATAGCGAACTGAATGCTGCTGTCATTGCTTCAAGCGCTTGTTAAGAGTTCTGCAATAAATAAGGAAAAAAATGGAGACGAAACTTCGTAAGCATATTTCAGTCGCTGTCTTTTGAGATGCGCGCATGGGCGCATTCGAACTCCATGTCGACTTACCGGTTCTGCTGCGAAGAACTCTGCGGCATCGGAACGCACGTACTGAGGGACCAACAAGCACCTTCGATTAAGAAAGAAAGCGCGTGATGCTATCCGGTGCGGAACGAGTCGTTTCGCCAGATGCGCGTTCACCCTCTCTGTTAGGTTACGCGACAGTTTGCCGTTTATTACAAAATCGACATCTTTAGCAGTGTACAAAGAAGCTCCAGCGCAGCGTTGCCATTTTGCCGTTGCCGTTACCGCCGCTTTTTTCAGGTGCCACCTGCGCATGCGCGATAAGGACAAACAAGCGTGCGGGCAAACTAGTGAAGGTGTTGACGGTATTAGGCAAATCTGTGCCAAAATGGCGCTGCGCACACTGGAAGTGTGAGTGAGTGAGTGAGTGAGTGAGTGAGTGAGTGAGTGAGTGAGTGAGTGAGTGAGTGAGTGAGTGAGTGAGTGAGTGAGTGAGTGAGTGAGTGAGTGAGTGAGTGAGTGAGTGAGTGAGTGAGTGAGTGAGTGAGTGAGTGAGTGAGTGAGTGAGTGAGTGAGTGAGTGAGTGAGTGAGTGAGTGAGTGAGCCGAGCGAGCGAGCGAGCGAGCGGAGATTCCTTAACGGTGGGCTTTGAAGTCCCTTCACACGTGCTGAAATACTTGTAGAGAATCCTTTTCGTATTGCTGCACCATGTGAAGACGGCCTACACGGTTGAATTTCGAACGTCTGACCTTTTTTCGACGACAACGGAACGCCTTAGCCTCCGAGCCACTGCGCAAGGTAATCAAATCGCCTTGTGCGCAGTTCGGAGAGAAAAGTGACCACAACGAAACGTTTCCGCGAGCGCTTTGAAAAGTGTTTTCGAGAAGAAGGCTGCGCTCCTCGAACGCACCGCGAGGCCAAGCCCTCTGTCCCGTTTTTCAACACGCAGAATTCACACGTGGGGACGTCCGGAAAGCTCTTCGAGAGCCAATATATATCCGTCGCGCAGGCGTTCGCCAACGGCACGACTTGACCAGCGCCGGCTCGCGACAGACGGCCTTCGGTATTGCGTGCCTCCTCGCGGTCGCGGACTGGGCGACGGGGGCCTGCGGGGGAGCGCACGTCGTGGGGAATAAACCGAGAACCAGAAATGAAAGCGAGAGAAAAATAAATGGCGAGGGATGTGGAAGATGGGGCATCTCACTCCCGAGCGTCCCTGGACCGACGTCCTTACTTTTGTTCCGGCCGGCTCATCTGAAGCCTTCCTGGTTTGCCGCTTCTTCCTTTTTCCGATTCCGCTTCCATTTTTTTTTATCTCTTATCTTTTGCCTCTTCGACGGCCTGCGTTGTTGCCACCGGCGGCAGGGGAACAAGTCACTGTCGTGAAGCCGCAGTCACGTGGCACACGCAGAGCGGTCGCCTATAGCAACGGCGCCGCCGCTTCCGTGACGTCATTCGGAGCAGCGAGCCGGAGGAAGGGAACAGACCTTGGGGAGAAGACGAAGAGAAAGAGAGGTGGAGGGATGTCGGGGGAAAAAAAGACCACTTAGAGGATGCCGGAGAAACTGAGGCAAGGGCAGGGCAGCCGAGTGCGGAAAGGAACGCAGCAGTCTGGGTGGAAATTTATTTCTCTTCTTCCTCCCTATGCGCCTCTTCCATCCCTTTGGAGGAACGTATAAAAAGGAAGGCCGGATTTCGACAGCGACGTCGCGCGTCCGCTGCGCAGCCGTCGTATTTCTGGTTCGGCTTCGCCCGCCTTCCTCCCCATCGACGTCTCACTCTTTCCTTCGTCTTCACACTGCGCAGCGCGCCACAGAGTCACGGGAGCTATAGCAACAGGTGTATTGTGCTCTCCTCAACGTGTGGCATCGAATTCGGCCTGCCGGAGGAGCCATTATTAAACTTGCTTTTGAGCATATTGCGTCTCGCATTTCGGATATTCCCAAGTTTGAGACCCCTCGTTGAATACTCTCTCTCTCTCTCTCTTCCGCTTATTCTTTCTCGGACTCTCAAGCGCCTCGTATCTCATGAATGCTCATTATTCCGCGTCGACGAAGGAGGCCGGTGGGTCGCTCGCTCGCTCCACGCGGTGCACTCTCGGGCGGCCGCGCGCTCTGATAAGGTCAAAGGCGACGAAACGTAAAAGTGCGCGCTGATGCAGCAGCTGCGGATGCCAGTGAAATAACCATTCCTCAGACGCGCTCAGACACTATCTACAGAGCGAATACTTACGAGAGCAAGGCGTATCTTCTTCTTATTCCTCTTCTTATAATTTTTTTTAAACGTGCTGTTTTACGCTGCGGACATTTGTTTAGTGGCATACGGGATTCACGCTACCATTGTTCACCATGTCGTGCGTGCGCCAGGAAGCTGTATAGTACAATAGCGCGAATCAGCGTGCATTCTTCGAGTCAGGGTCACATGTGGAAGGCTGAGAGAGAGATGGAGAGAGAGAGATGACTTTAATGAGAAGATGAAAACGTTGGTATCTCTGATGAGCAGCTCCAGGTGTCGGGTGAGAAATTGATGTATACGCAGTGATAACGCAAGCACACAAACGGCACATGTACACACCAACGGGCATGTCGAATGGATGAATGAAGCACTTCTTTCGTCGCGGCGCCGGTCATTCTACAAAGTGGGGAAGGTGGTCATCAGGCCTTTCACAGACTCTTACTATAAGATATGTAGACCTTAGTAAAAAAAACAAAAAAAACAAAAAAAAAAAAAATTCTTTCGCAGCGCTCAAATGCGCAGGCGAGGCTTCCCCACGCACTGAGAATGTCACACAGCTGGAAGCTACAGTCGCGCTTCAAACCTGCGTCATTGAGTGGTTGTCGCACGAATTCCACAATGACGACGAAATCAGCCGCACGAAGTTTATGCACAACTGCGTGCTGCAAACTTGAATGTCCATTAAAGGGTACTAAAAATATGTAATTATGTAGTGTTCTGCAGAGCCCGAATTTGGAAGGCATGGTATATATGTGTTTCAGACTTTCCACAATTCGCGTAGTTATTTTCTATAGCTCCTGCCAGCTCCACCAATAAGAACGATACGCACGGCATGCGGTAAATCATAATTCTGGGTTTTCGGTCATTGGACGAAATGGTGTCAGTTCCTTCATTTCACCAGGCAAGATGTCATGTTGTTCATTGTCGTTAAATGCTCTTATGTCATGCAACTGTATCCCTGATCGTCATTTCTGGTGGTCAAAGATGAGGTGATACGTTGTACACCTATATGAACTGAATTCACTCAATTACAGATGGCATTAAAGTGAAATGTCGTAGCGTATTGCAGGCCAGTATGGCAATTAAACTTTTGACACCGAGTAATTGTTATCATTTCATCGATTCATCAGTTAATCAGCTGCATTGAGTTACACAAGAAATACCTAAAGGAAAAAAGAAAACTAAACATTTGACATCGAACAGTTTTCCTGTGAGGAAGTCTAGGGGACGATGACGTTTACAAAGACAATTCTAACGAAAAAATATTAACCTGTATTTATGTCCTAGGTGCCAATTCATGCTTGCTGTTTTCATCTGAGAGCTCTTTCGGCAAATTTCAGCTGAACGCGGAGCAGTATTGTCCTACACGAGATGGAGAGTCGCCACAGCGCCTCCTAAATAACTTACAGGCCTGCGCTTGACATGCCATGACGTCACCATCTATATGAAGGTGGACTACTTCTCCATAAAATGTGCTTTAACAAAGAGGGTGTGTATAAGGTAACGAACACGTCAAGCACCGACGACGTCTCGATTGGAATGTATATACACGGACCGCGGGCGTTCCTAGGTGACATCATGTCACGTGACGCCGATCCGAGAAGTCTCGGTGCGAAACAACGCGCTTTGGCGTCACGTGCTCTGACGACGCGCTTTGACGGCGACCCGGTGGCGATTGGCTATGCGTCTTCTTACGAGGTTATACGACAGAACCTCTGCAAACGCCCGAAATAGTTCCGAGCTCAAAAGTAATAGGTGCTTCTTCTTATTCTTTTTTTTTTTTTTTTTTTACTGTGGAATCTGCGGAAGCTCGTATTATAATATCCTAACGCTGAAACTTTCCGACTGGCGACTCGGGGCACTCATAGTCACCCTGTATAGAGAGCATGGCCGGTCGCGAGGTTGAAGAAGTCGGGGAAATGCAGTGATAGGTTTAGAGTCCACACCATGAGGCAGTCCCTTCAAACAATCTGCAGTATGTAACGGATGTTTCATTCCGAAAGGGCACACTTTATAAGCATTCAGTATGGTATAAAACTTCTACATCTCTTCCAGTGCGTTGGGAAGATGGAGGGTACAGGACTCCTGAATAGTTATTCCTATATGGTTCCGCGAACATATTAAGGAGTGCGAGTGTGGCTACTTAGCAGCAAACGACCCTTGTAAATTTATTTACTCAAATAAACGCCCCCGTCCGACTTAGGCCGCGGTCAAAAAATGCCCAAAATAGTGAGGGGGACAAAAAGAAAGAAGTGGCATGCAGGAGCGCAGCGCGGACGCGTCGGCAGCGACGCGGCATCGCCCTGCCCTCCTCAGCACATGCGTGCCGAGCTGTGTGCTCGCTTCTCACAAAGGGGAGAGTCGGCCGTGGCCCTGCATTGCAGCGCAGCATTGATGGCGGCGGCGGCAGAAGAAGAAGAGCTGGCGCGGCGGCCCTCGAACTGGTCTCCGATGCGGCAGAAATCGGGCCTGGCGGCTATTCACCTTGGCTCCGCCGGCTGCCGCTGACCCACATCGGTTCCTCGCGGAGCGGCCTTTCAGCCGAGCTTCTTCCTCGGCGTGCATCATCGCTCCCGGCCCGCCCGGCGGCGCGCTTCACGCCAACACACGGCGGGTCCCGGCGACGAGGAGACCGCTTGTGCGCGTCTCCTGCGTGCAGCATGCATACCGCGCCACGACGAAGGCTCGAGCGCAGCCCGGATGTTTGTAAGCACGCTGGCACCTATACCGCGCACGCGATGAGCGCGGGACGGGACTGCGCTGTTAAATAATTTACACCGTTAAAAGTGAAGACGGGTGTACACCGGGTCTATATAACTCGCATCGCGCTGCGCAACACCGGCGCTATAGCTCCGACATCGCGCCGGTGTACGTTACGTCCAGTTGGCGCTAAGCTGTTGTGGCTTTTCAAAAGATGGCAAACTCAAATCTCGCTTACGTGTAACGTTCTGCTAAAACCGCGCAGAGTACAGTGTAAAGCTGGCGCGCTGACAAGCAGCACATTATATGAACCGGTGTCAACTTCTTTTTTTTTTTTTTTCGTCGGCGTCCGTGTGGTGTTCAATTATAGCGGGCGAATATATCCTGTCGCACGGCGGTCACGCGACGATTGACGCTTGTAAGCTGATGCGAATGCAATGCCGCGGGCGCCCACACATACACTGAATTTCCAAAGCGTTTCCATCTTCGGAAACTCATCGTGTACTGATCCGTTTTACAAGTCTGAGGTGGCGACACACTGACATTTGCCGGTCAGACAATTAGCTACCCACGATGTCGAAATTGAGCTTTCTCTCGCTTCGGTGTTCTATCCCGATCCGGAAGTTTAGAACTCATATACGCATGCATACAGGAAACGAAATCGAGGCAACCGGCTTGAACAGGTCAACAATGCGAACGCACTCGCTCTTGCTTTCCAGATTCACCTTTGGCAATTCAGTTGCAGTGTCAGCAAACGGCATTGACCGAGCTCGAAAGTCGCATTCATTCGCAGCTGTTAAGAAGACATTCTTCTAACGGGGATTGGCTTAAGCGAGTGAGCATGCCTCACTGCTGCGCCCATCGCCGGCATACATGCCGACAGGCAAAGAACAAAGGAAAGACCGGTCGATCTCCTTCAAGCTCGCTCGCTCGTTGGAGTATTCGATCCCTACAAACCACCTGCAGAATATGCCAGCCGCCTAACGCTATAGTCCGTCGCGTATAATGTATAATCTCTCCCGCTGCGCTCCCGGCCTTCTAAGGCCGATGTTCTGTCTTCCTCCTTCGCGGCCACCTCGCGACAACGTATATATGTACGGGGACGCGAGACTGCTGGGCGTTTCTAGAACGGTCGTCCAATAATATAAGGCGGCGTTTTGTCGTTGCCGTTTGTCATTTGTGAACGTTTGACAGAGCGTGTGTGAGCGTGCGACAGAGCGTGCCGTGTGCAGCCCGGCGTGTGGCGATGCCGCGAGATACCCTCGCGTCGGGGCTTGCCTGCGCGCGCAGGACTTGCAACCGAGAGTCTGCTCTTATGTACAGACACAGTGTATGCGCGAGACGTGACTTTCGAACGATACAGTGGCTGGGCGCGGCCGTACACAGCGATACAAGACGTTCTGCACGTGGCCGTACTAGAGGTACAGTTGGCTCTGAGAACAAAGGGAGCGTCGGCGATCCCTTGTTCTGCGTCTTTGAACACTTAACCGCATTTCCGGCAGTTCTTGTACTCCTGGAATAGAGCAAATGAACTCCGCTTGGGCACAAGCGAAGTGAACACACTTCATCGAGAAAAGCGAGCTCACTCGATCAGAGAGTTACGCACAGCTCTCGAAGATGGAGTCAGGCTTGGCGGAAGCATTTACTGCCGCATAAAGGAGTTGCAAGCATACCGTTCCTTATGGAAGAGTTGGGCATAGAGTGTCGCGTGTCAAGAAGTAATGATATAAGCAAAACTTTCTATCCACGTTTACTCTAGTTAGAGATTTAGTTATCAACATCCATTATCATTGCTTGGCTTGCACGCATAAAAACGAGCTCAATGGGGGAGGAAAGAGGAAACGTTGACAGTCACTTTAGCATACGCTGAAGAGGATGAAGGCGAAAGCCTGCGCGCTCAGGAGGCATTCATTTAATTACCTTACATTATCATTCGAATGTGTTGCTACCTCCTGTTACTTGTTTTCTCCCACCAAAGGTTGTGTGTTCGAGGGCCTTAATTAACTCTACCTTAACTCACTGTGTCTTAATTACATTCGCCATAATTAACCCCAAAGGTCGTAGGTTCGGCTCCCACCAATCATCGAGGGTTCTAGTACCTTAATTAACTTTGTCTTAATTAACTGCACCTTCATTAACTTCGGCTTAATTAGCACCAAAGGTCACGGGTTCGACTGCCACCAATAGTCGTGGGTTCGACCATCAATGGTGACACCATCAATTTTAGTGCCATAAAGCCGGACGGTCAATTATTTAATAACGCCGGACAGTGGATTTTTCGACTCGTGATCCATCTAAGGCTTTCGCCTGAAACATGCGGAAAAGTGCAGCGACCGGAAGATCAACAACGCATGTCTGCTCCTCAAGGAGAGACGCACAGCAAGCTCAAGTTTACAATACAACCATGACCTCCATAATTCATGACATCCATAGGATGAAGACAAAAAGAAAGAAAAAGAAATCGCTTATCGCCTCTGCGGTCAATAATACTGAGCGAAGCCTCGTAAATAGAGAGAGAGAGAGAGAGAGAGAGAGAGAGAGGAGGGAGATAGAGAGGGAGGGAGGAATTCTTTAATATGTGCTGGAGATGTTTGCCTTGCCATACCTCTGGCACGCCGTCCTAAATGAGATTGGTGATGCATGAAATGCCCTCTGCCCTCCCCTCCCCCTCCTCACACACACATCATGCACAAGTGACAACACAAGTAACAAGCACCAGCACAAGCGGTAACGAGCATCTAGAGGGGTCTGGTCCCGTCCCGAATAGGAATACGAGCCGGCAATGCGCGAGCCACTCACAATTTGCTTCTCTCGGCTTCCTCGCCTGTATGAAAAATAGACCATGTTTAAGCATTTGGTAAACATCCTACCGAGCCTGTTGCACTCAATTAGGCTAGCGCATTGATTCAGCGGGGAATTCATTAACGCGCCACAGTGACAAATGAGGTCATTCGTTTTTTGTTCGCAAGATCGCTTATCACGTGCTATATTCACGGGCCTCTTTAGAAGGTGTGTGCTTATAGCGCCGGCATACACGAGGCGTTCCTCTGGCTTGGCGTCTTCGACAACGTACGGCTCGATGGTACGCGCCTGGGTTGGTACGCGTGGCCTTTCCAACAGGTCGCAGCTGAAATGCCTTGTGCTTCTTTACGAGCTCTCTACACTGTCGAGACACCATGGCAAGTTATTTTCGGTCTGTTGCAAGTAAATGCAAACGTGACGTGCTCCCATCTCCCGTTACTTTAGCTTGGACGCCTTAACAACTCCTCTGTTTATTTTCTATCTCAATAAAAAAACAAAGCCTAAGTGCGTAAATTGATAGCCTTAATGGCTATAGTAAAGCGTCTAACGGATTACTGGGAACATAGTAAAAGCACTTGCTAGTCATATCACACGGGCAATTACAATTACAACAAACAATTGCACAATGACAAAGCAGTTGATTCTGCAATATAAACAACCACATAACAATCAGCAGAAAAGAACAAGAAAGAATGTCAGAAATGAAGGTAATAGCGACGCCCCGAGAGCCACCGTGTAAGAAAGGTATTTCTTCCTGTCATGTTGTCTTTTCTTCTGCTTTTTGGTATTTCCTGTATCCCCATGAGCTCTGAAAATGCATCAGTTGTCTATAGTTATCGCTTCACTCACACCCGTTACCGTTCATCTGCGCGTGACAGCTGCTATTGTTTGCCTTTTGTCAGCGACCAAAGTGATCGTAAGCGACTGTGTGCGTGAAAGCCACTGCTTGCTTACGGCTTAGTCGTTTTTATTTTTTCGCGTCTTTTATTTTATTTTTAATTCGTTCCGTTTCACAGCTTCGCGGGGTGCCTGACACGAGTCCTAACGAACCTGAAATGCGTGCCAATGCAAGACGGCGCCCACACTGCCGTGGCTAGGTCACCGTGGCGTTCTACGCTGTATACTGATAAGCCCGAGGTCGCGCGTTCGATTTACCTACTGCGGTGATCGCATTCCCAATCACGAGGAGTACGAAAACGCCAGTGTGCTTGAAATGTCGGTGCACGTTAAAGAACCCAATCCGTACCTTATCAATCAATCAATCAATCAATCAATCAATCAATCAATCAATCAATCAATCAATCAATCAATCAATTTTATGTAACAAGAAAGGGATCAAAGTGCGATCAAAGCTCTTAGTGCCATGGCGGCGTTTCTCTGACGTTACAGCACCTACGATGATGAGAAGTGATGGCATATTACCACGTGTGACATTGTGCGCGAGCCAATAAGCTGCGCATTCCGTGCACTGCGATAAATGTTTTATATCTGTCGCTTTCTGCCCCACCTGCTGATAAGTCGTTCTTACTCTCTTTTTGCTTGCATGACTGTTTGCTAATATCGACCGATTTGATTAATCGACGTCCTAGTGGCTTTTGTTTACAACGCGGTCCGATCGCCTGACATCGATATACTACTTCATTCCCCCCGGCGTATCGAATCTTTCATCTTCGACTAAGACGACACAGCCTTTGTTCACCGAGGACGCTTCGTAATATTTTTATTCCGCGGCTCCGCTGCGAAATTTTGGAGAAACGTCATCGATCGCCTGCCTTGAACACAGCACGGTGTGCTGCGTGCTCTAGAGCTATGTGCATCTTGCATAGAACTAATTGTGAAGATCCAGTAGCTTTCCACGCGTAGGCACTGTCAAAACTTCTGTGCGCACGAGGTCTACCGAGGTTGTCATATGTGAACTACTCATATGAGTGTCATAGGACCTCTGTACAGTGTATATTTTGTTCTTTTTGATTGAACCTAAGATAAAACCTATAGGGCAGTAGGTTTCGTTACTGCAAGGCTTTTGAAGCTGTAGATAAATAGTAACGAAACAAGTATACAAGCCTTTTGAAGCTGTAGATAAATTGGTAGTAGTAAGTTTTACTTTGAAGCAAAAGAAAGGAGACATTTGGTAAGGAGTTCACTGATGGAAAAGTTCTGCTCGTTGATTTTTCTCAACCGGTATCTTCGGAAACTCCCGCACGGTGTGACCTTCCTCTGGTTAAGCTACCGAGACCATCCTGGCTTCTCGCCAGATGACGCGTTGAATCGACACTATACACCGGGCACGATGAGTCAAGTGCACCGCAACCTACTAGGAGAAAAAGAAATCGATATCACTGTTTTAATGCTCGATATATAAATGGAAATCTTGAGTGAGTCGCTCACTTCCTGAGCTTACAACGGCCACATTAGCCTATAGCTGGTGAAGGCAACTGCTTTTCATACGGAGCTGCTATACAAAAATGCGCACAGCGCAAGGTATCCCGACTGCCCGAGGACGAGAAACAGCCAATAATCTTGCTTTTGGTCAAGGCACTGCTGCCCAGCCGCTGTACCCAGATCGCTTTCATTTGCATAACGCTTTTAAAACGTGCCGGCCGTCCATTCCGCATTCTCAATTACACTGCACCCGGCGAATTGTGCACGCAGTCTGCGTCGTGTGGCGATAATGAAAGGCAGACCGCGCTGAGCACTGCAAAAAGAAGACGGGCCATCCGCCCTCCTCCCTTCGCAAAGGAGAAGGGGGTACAGGCGAGAAGAAACAAAAGTTCGTTCCAGCGAAGAAAGGCCTCTGTGGTTCATCTCCACGCTGCCGTGGGAGGCGGGAGCGGCGCCTTGTGAGGAGCACCTCCGCGTGTCTGGCTACCTCCCTCCCCCCCTTCCCCCCCTACACCATCACCAAGTGGCGGTGGCGGCAGCGTCCAGCAAAACACAGCCCTTCTTGCTCCAGTGATCCACTTGGCCACTCGCGCCTCCCTCTCCCCGCCATCCACCGCGACCGGGAGTGCTGGATGCAGAAGCACGCTGCAGTACTAAGCGTGGAGCACACAGGAGAAGCGATGCCGGACGACGCCGACGGTTGCAACGGGGTCTTGGGAGACTCTCTCGAGTCCGAGAACATTGAACCCATTCGCCCGCCCGGCCCTTTCCATCTCTGCCGATGGTTCGCTCGCCTCCCGACCACGTGTCCTCCTCCTCCGCTCTTGGTCATCCTCTCTCGCCAGCACCTCCGACTCCTGACGCTCGCTTTCTTCTTCTTCCCTCTGTGTTCTTTCTCGATCCTGTTTCTTTCTCTTTCGGTCGGTTTCTGAGGCAGCCTCCCCCAACGGCGGCTTCGTCTTCCCCACACCGCCACACCGACCGTGTGCGTGCACGTATGCAGAGTCGTCTTTGCGTGCCCCCCCCCCTCTTTTTGCCGGCGGCCCGCTGGGATGCCGGAGGACGAAGAGAAGAGGTGCGCGCGGCGGAGGCGATTTGCGCGCGCTGCGCCCGAAGTGGGTCACTCAGCTCGGCCCGTCCGAACGTCCGCGGAAAAGAAGGCCGGCGCTTGATGCGTCTCTCCTGGCACTTTCGCTTCGTTCGTCTGGCGGCCGCCACCGGTGTGCCTGCGTTGGCTTGCCTTGTCTGGTGGCTTGTCTCTTTTGCTGCTTTCTGCGACAGCAGCTGCGCGTAATTCGTTGCTGCGCGAGGAGACCGTTCTCGCCCCCCCCCCCCCTCCAGCCGCCGCGACCCATTCCTGCGCGGCCCCGAAGCGTGCGTGCGTGCGTGCGCGAACACGCGCGCGATACGAATCGCAATGGCCGTTTCTTTGCGAACAAACAGCCCTTGCTGCTGTTGCTTCTGCGTGTTGCCCGAGCGTGGCGGAGGTTGAAGCAGGCTTCTCGCATTCGACACGCCGGCGCCGTCTTATGCTAAGACGCTCTCTTAAAGTGTTCCTGCACCGGCACGCTTTGCAGGCCGTCCATTTGACCATCGTCGCCTTTTGTCTTGCCGTGGAAGTTCTCACGCTGCGTTCTAGTTTTTTTTTTTTTTTTTCGTACAACTTCCTTCTTCCGCTGCGTCTGTAGTTCACGTTTGTCAAGGTAGGTTGTGGTAAAACTTCGATGACCTCAACAAACACATTTAGCTCGCTCAGCTGCTGTTTCTGATGCTGTACATACAGTAAAGGGTAAGCCTCTCCCAGGGGTCTTCTGACGCAGATACACCCCGTGACGACTTGCTTTGTCTTCTACACCCACGCGGATCTACTTTGTAGCAAGTTGCTACATTGAGGTGCGAGTCAACACTCGTGCGGATGAAAACTTGTGTTAATACTATATAATCGAATGTTCAGATAGCGTAGCTTTGAGGTGAGGTGGTAGATGTCAAGCTCACGAATAGTGATTGCGGGTTGTGTACCTGAAAAGGCAACTGTACATGTTGTTGTTGCTATGCACGTCTGAAAATTAGTATAGCATATATAGTCGCCACGATAGTCCAACGTACGTACACTTCGTTAAACGAACGCTCAGTTCAGACGAGCAATACCGGTATCGGCTTTTCGTATGCTATTCCATCGATCCAAGTTATTTCATCGGCTTTGATTGTTATGGGAATGCAAGAAGCGTGCACATGTAAAGACACTAATCGCAAGTGCCGAAAACGACCACGCGTTCCAGAACCCCTGGAAGCATGTTTGTCTCCGCCCAGAACATCATGGGTTTTATACGATAGTTTGTCTGCTAGGTTAGGTATGTGAACTTCTGCACAAGCGTACTCGCCCGTATACAGTCTAGCTACTCACCGAAGATAGTACATATGAACGGACGCTTAAGCTCGGCTTGTTTCCTTACGAACGTTACTGCGGTACGCGCGGCCTCGTGTGAAGCGTGTTTCGCCCGAGTCTTCGGTGCTTTGCTGTGGAGTTGAGCGCGCACAGCGTGGAGACAACGTGCGTCGCTGTTTTGGTGGGGCCGAAACGCGCTCAACTCGCGCTTACTTCAGCGGCACACTGACGGCCGCGCAAAGTGCATTCACTGAGACACAGAAGCGGCCAGAAGCATAAGAACAAAAGACGCGCTGTGCGAAGCACGAAAAGAAAGAGCACGCGGCGTGGCACGAGGCGAGCTCCACGGGAGCCAATGTATACCGGACGACACGTATAACGGAACGGGACAGTTGTGAGCGCAAGTAGCGCGTCTTGTGACGTCACCTTCTCCATTCTCCCGCGCACTCGCGGGTTGTTTGTGTCCGTCAAGAAACCACACGGGGCCGCGGTTTGGGGGGAGGTTGATCGCGAGAGACGAAGGAGGGACGGGAGTGATAGTCCGACGGAAGGTGCCTACCAGGCCTCCACAGCGAACACGGCTGCCAGAAGGCAGGCCTGCCGTTAGCTTGAGCAGGCGGCGGCGCGCAGAGTGGGCGGCGGGCGTCAAGCGGAGAAGACGAAGAGGACCCCTGCAAGAATGGGAAGGGCGCGCTCTCATAAACAAAGAGAAACCTCCCCGTGTCGCGCGCGTGACAGTGTGTCCTCCCCGGCATCGCGCGGACCTCGGACGGGCGGATGGAAAGCCGACCTCCCCCGGCGGTCAGTCACGCGAGAAATACTGGGGAGAGAGCCGCCAACCGCCGCAGCACGCGGGCGCCCCGTTTCCTCGCTCGCTGGACGAAGTAGGTTGAATTTATCAACGCCGCGGAGAAAACGCGCCCGCCAACATCGCCGAATGTTCGTTTATTGCTTTCCTCGGCAACTTTCACTTCCCCCGTATTCTTCTTTCTCTCCTCGCCCCCTCCCCCGTCGAGTCTGACACCATCTCGAGGAAGTCTCTCCTTCTGACGTCTTCCCGCCGCAGCATGCTCGCAAGGTTGATATCGCTGCCAGCTAGGCCCCGAAACGTACGGCATCTCCGCACTGCCCACTACTGCAGCAGCAGCGGGTGGCGGCCGGCGTTTCCCTGCACGCGGTTGTTGTGCCGCGCATCCGCGCGTGTTTCCCTCCGTCTGCCAAATTAACGGGCCGTCGGCTCTCTTTCGGCGACGCGCTCATCAGCAGGGGGGAGCCCTCCTCGTAGCCGATGCGAGGCGCACTGACGGGCGTTCCGCTTTTGCGAGCATTTTGGACTCGCTGACTTGCGCGCGCCTTTCGCGCGCCGGTGGTTGCATCAGGACCGTCGTCGGCCTGGTTGCCGCGCTGCGCGCCGTCCGACTGACTGAAAATGTGGCCGGAACGTCGCTGCGATCGCGCTAGCTTCACCTCTTTCTTTCTTTTCTTTCCTTTTCCCGCCGCACGATGTTTTTTTTCCGCTGGCAAGACGCACGTGCTTCGCTTTCTCCGACTCGGTGCGATTCCTCTGCTTTCGAGTCGCGTGTCCTCGGATCCGCTCGCGACGCCGTCTTCCGCTGCTCGCTCTTTCCCCGTGCTCGCGCGCGCGTCTGCGCAACACCCGGGCTTCCTCGACGCCGGTGGGACGCTCTTTGTCGAGGTTTTGGTGCTGCCGTGTTGCCCGTGTCAGCCCCGTACGGGTGACACGGTAATCCGCATCTCTGCATCTGTCGCATTTTGTCCGAACGGAAAGATTTACCGCTCGCCCAGATGTGTTGGTGTGTGCACGCAAGATTAGCTGGACAGGCTCACACCCGCGTGGCTGTTTCGAGTGTACACCTGTCCGGCTAGCCCATCGTTCTGCGGTGTGTCGAGGTAAAGCCAAAGGCTACCGTTTGCGTACCGTGATGAGCCAATGCTGCCGGCCTACCTCTGCTGTCTTCCCATTGGTGATGCGGAATTACGAACCCGCAGAAAGGGACTCGTCGCAGCATGGGCCCAGCGGCGAGCTCGACCCGGCAACAGGTGTCACGTGGGGCGGTGCCAGTAACATCTGAGCCTGAGTATCAGAGGACACTTTTGGGAAACCTGCAATTAAAGCAGTATTTGGGCGAACTCAAATTTGAAGTGGCAGCGCTTAGGACGAAATTGCAAAACTCCAAGGGGCGCGATAGTCAAAACCAATGAAACCGATAAACCATCCAATTCCGCTTTTCACGTTGGAAAGTATTGAGAAAACGATGAGCCAGCTAGTGCAACATATGCACGGCCTACAACAATTATATGCGGAACTTCAGAGCCACAGAATTTGTGTAAACGAGCAAATTCACAAGCAACAAACCTCGCGTAAAAGGGCTGGCAGCAATCCAGATGCGCCCATTGCACGTCAAATTAAAAACGGAGGAGAGAGAGAATGAGATAAGAAAGGCAAGGAGGTTAACCGGAAGATGTATATCCAGTTTGCTACCCTGCACTGGGGAAGGGGTATGGGGACACAGAAAGATAAAGGAAAATGCACGTACATAGAAATTGAGGGAGAATTCAGAAAAGAAAAAGGAAACAAGACACACACACGCACATACACACGAAGGAACGGAGTGCGTATGAGTCTGACTCTACAGGTACTGAGAGTGTGACCAGCCATGGCGATTAATACAACTCGCACCACTGACTCCATTGAGATATGGAAATACGGAACTGCCGCTTGTTCTACAAGCGAGCGGCAACGCGTCAGTCATACATAGACTGGAATTAAGCAACCAGACGTCGTCTGTTTGCAGGAGATTGGTAATGGAGTATAATAAAATTAACAGATTGCTATACATCGAATGGGTCCCAGTTATGAACTTATGAGTCAACTGTTCATTTAACAAACGTCCAAAGAGTAGCCGCAGTGTGGCAAACACTTATAACTGTGTATATATGTGTTAAAGAAATAACTGCTTACTCATTACCGCACCCTTAGTGGCGTGAATACGCTGTGTTAGCTGCGTGCATTGACTAATCCTCCAAGCATTTCAGACTCGTTGGCGCCCTCGTGTTGCGGCAGTTGGACGATATGGGAATAGTTATCGTCTGTATTGTTTCTGCTATCTTCCCTCCCTGTTCTTTTACTCTCTTGAGGAGTCCGCGACCTCGTGTTCAGCTCAGCAGCGCGCAATAGCCATTAAGCTACGCCGTGGCTGATACGCGAATGCCTTAGATTAGCACTTAACGAGGCGAATTTCCCAAGTCTCCTACGGAAATCCGTTGCCCGGCGAAGTGCGGAGGAGACGAAAATGCGAGCCAGCGTGCACGGCCTCGCCACATTGGAGCTCCTTGTTTGCAAACACGCGGCCCGTCTATACGTATGCCACGCGGACGTCGAAGACAGCGCGATTTCGGCCTTTCGGCGTCTTCGCCGCTACCGCAGGTAGTGGTAGTCCCTGCGATTCCGCGCTTCCCTGCACCGCGAATATGAATGACCCCCGAGGCGCTTCATCAACTTGCGACGCTTTCGCTTTCCACGAGCGCGCGCTCTCTCCCGCCGCCCGCTCGCTCCCGATGAAGAAACGTATATAAAATGTACACGGTACACACAAGGCGGCTGGCTCAGCGGGCTCGTGCGCGATATGTGTGGGCGCAGCGTTCTCCGCGCGTGAGTGCGGAGTCGGCGAGGTTGCTTCTATCTGTCCGCCGCGCGACGAGGAAACGTTATAAGGGGCCGATTCATTTTTGCTCCGGCGTGTTGTTGTCACTCCTCTTGTAGGCGCGCGCACAGGGAGTGTTCTTGCCTCTAAGTGACAGTTCTTTATTGTTGTTATTATTATGACCATTATATAGACACGTTGGCTCTATCCGCGGCGCGTGATGACTCTGAGCGGTAGTCTGACGCGATCCCGTTATCTGTTGCCGGAGCCGTCGGCGCACGCTTCCGCGTGTCAATACCGTGCCTGCTGCGTGCGTTTGAACCTCCTTTGGCACGCAGGGACAGTGCACGTGCCGGTCAAACTTCAAAGGAACACTGCATTGAATATTTGAACGATATATGCTTCCCTCTTTCATCTGCTATTGTAAGGGTCGCTGGTGTGTATTACGCATCTGATAGTCATCTATCAAATAAAGCCCAACTTTGGAGGCCTTCAAATTTTATCTATAATCAAAGCTTGAATCGGTTTCTCCCTCTACATTTGCATATAATATACCTGCTGGGTATATTATGTTTATAAGGCAGGCCGAAAACTGTTTGGATGACACGGACTGTAATTAAACGAAGTGAAGGAGAAGGAAGGAGTGATACGCAATATAGTCCGATGCCAACGTTTCAATGAGAAGGCTTGATTGAAGAATGCGCAGATGGCCTTTATAGAACCTCCAAACGAGGGCGCTCTATATGGAACAACCCCTCACATTCCCGCTTGCCGTCTTCTTCTTGACTAACCTCCCTCAGCTAACCACACACGCGCCACAGTTTTGCAGGTAAAAATACAGAAGTATATATATATATATATATATATATATATATATATATATATATATATATATATATATATATATATATATATATATATATATATATATATATATATAAACTCGGACGATACTGAACGCCTTAAAAGGTGATCTCAATTTAAGCTATCTACCCGTGTTATCCTTCATAGATGCGTTTCAAGGAATCAGCTGCAATGTGACAGCTACTGGAATACTAATCAAACCTTGCCTGTAGATTTCATTACCACAATATACACGTGCGCTTTAGCGTCCTGCCTTATCACGAATGGCGCATGCGAGCGTCACGTGCACGGATCGGATTGCTATGCAGGAATTCCCTTGGCGCTTGCATGCGCCAAGCTCTCGCTTCCCCTCGCACACTTCCATCGCGATAATCAGGGTGCAACGGGCATATAATCGCGTGGCACAATGATGCATCGTGATCGCGTTATGCTTGCAGGATTGCACGTGGCCTTGGCACTGGCCGTGCGTTATCTCGTGTTCATTGCTCCTCGAGGTCGTATATGCGCCCGTGCATATATCGCCGCTCTCACGATAACGAAATTCGGTTTGATCGAATTGCGCGCAGTCCACGTGACGCACCTATAGATCGACGCGCGTTCTTTTCAGTTCAGCCGAGTGCCCGCGCAGCGTGTATAAAATGGAGCTCCGTTCGCTGCTGCTCCGCGTGTGGCGGTGTGCTAATAATAGCCACGTCAACATAATCATCCGATCGAGAAATGTAGCGCGTTTCACATACAATTCTCGCCAACTCGCGATGTGCCGAGGTCGCCGTTTTTCGACGCCGCAGGAAACGGCCACCGAATCGGCGGCGATAACGCGGCGTGCGCAGTATACACGCCGTTCACTGTTGGCCACGCAGTTCGCTGTTGACTGTAACCTGCCGCGTGCGCGTCGGCAACTCGTCGCCGCGCCGGTCTTGCCATCGGAAACACAAAAAACCTCCGCGGCCGCTGAACTGAGGAAAGTTGAGCGTTGCAACGAGCCCTGCCTTTCGGATACGTGGTGGACAGCTTTTCGACTGTTGGACTCGCAGTGAGTATGTATAACGAATATCGGGGATAACGTGCCTGCGAGTTGCGAGCGCCCATGACATTTCGGGGGTTTGAACGCCCGTTTGTTTCTCAACGCGTATACTTGTACGTATCGTGTTTGTTTATTTAGCCTGTGCTTGCCGACGCATATTCACTCGCATACCTGTAGGTATTTTGTATGCAAAGTTTCCTGCGCACCTATATGCAATATGACGACAGAAACGAGATACTGTTCACATTACATGACGGGGCTTTTATTATTTTTTTTTTCGTCGCGAAGTTAGCCCACTTGACGAAGCTGAACTGTTATGTCGTTTTATAATGGTTATTTATGCCTTCACAATGCAGTTTTGTGCATCCCAGGTTACCTCTTCGTACTCAAAAATTAATGACATTTATTAACACTCCAAACTGTTACAGCCTAATTACAGCAGTGTCAAAATTTTGCGCATATCTACGCTGAGCAACATGACGTTGAAGCGCCTTGCCTTGAGAGAGAGAGAGAAGAAAAACACTTACTCGACTGAATCAAAATAAAGTAATGGGCTCCAGTGCGCGGGGCTCTGCTAGCTGTATTGTGCCGTGTTATTGAGCTCACTCGTTTAGTAAAGCAATGAACGGGGCTAGTTGGTGAACGTTCATGATTGTATAGCGCTTAGTGTTACACTGCATGACGGAACTAACGGACGAACATAAGGAACAAAATGCTGACGTGCGTGGCGCAAACTACCAACTTTTTAATACTGTTAAAGAACGGGTGCAAGTTAACGATGTTTTTCCGGCCCACCGCATCATCACATGTCGTCACCTTGTCATATCTTTTTATATGCCCCCGCCATATCACCTTGTATATAAGCGTGTACAATCATAAGCTCACTCTTGAAACGCGATGAAAAACTTTATTTATCCCTCATTAAAGGGAAGGGGGCAACGGAATAGAGGGTGGGGGAGGAATTACTTGAAGTTGGCCTCCTCTATCCTCTCAGCCCACTCCAGGATGGCCTCCTGAAGGTCGGGCCTCGATCTGCGCAAGGCAGCCTCCTACTGCTCCTCACTAGATATTAATTGCTTGAGGAAAGGGGGAAGGGGGTGCTTAGGGCACCCCCACATGATGTGAAACGCGAAATTGCATGCTCTACTCATGCATTTAACCGGAAAGTAAGCGACGTGTAATTCGTCTCTGTTGGCAAGCATGCAGTAATTTTCTAAGGTGTACACACAACGAGAAAAGATAAAAAGAATATAGAGCCGTTTCATTTCTAAACCAAGGTATAGATGAGAGCTTCGCGTTTTTTGCGGGCTATTACCGTCTCGCGTAATCATCATCATTTTTCTCATGTTGTCATTTCTCTGGTTGCATACATACATTCGCTTTGGAGACTGCGCTTGACACTCATTAATATCTGGGATACGTCGGGTAACTGACAGACTGACGTTCGTGAATAGCGAGGGAACGAGAGCCAAATAAATGAAGGAATGGCGCAGGGGAGGGGGACCGAGCACTGTTTCGAAGATTACGCATGTGCAGAGAATCGCAGTTGTGTAACGTCGCCGACATAACTTGAGTGGGACGCACGAAGGCACGTGGGTCAAAGAGGTATGGCACACACACACACACACCACCTGTCACCTCCTTCGAGGAGAGGTCGCGGCTGCGCAGTTGACAATCCGTGCCCCAAGTATACACGTGTAGCCCACGCGCGCATGTACGCGGCGTTCGATCCACGTCCGTATTAACTACAGCGATCGGCTTTGCGCGCGCCGTTTGACAGCTTCTCCCGCGCCCGTCCCGAGCCGCTCGCCGGTGGTCGCGCCGTTTCGTCCTGTCAAACAGCGGGTGCGTCCTTGTTTATGCCGCGGTGACGCAATGGCTGCGTACCGTCCCGAGTGCCGCGGTCGGTGGACAATTTCTGCTGTGCGGCCCGCCAGGGATCGTGCGCCGCCGAAGACACGTCGCCGTGCCGCGAACGGCGGCGAGTGCGCGAAGGAGTACAAGGGCGTATGCGAAATGCCGCTGCTGCAGCCAGCGGGCTCTCTCTACGGGCGGGCGCGTCCTTCCCGGGTTTCAAGCCGCGAGGACGTTGACGGACCCCACGCTGCGCTCGATTCCTTGGGTTGCACACAACGACCGCGGGAAAGGAGGAGAAAGAGGAGGAGGAGGACCGGAGAAATCTCTCGTTTTTTTTTAGCGGCTGTGCAAGCACGTCCGTACCGCGTGGCTCTTGGTAGATCTTAGGTTTCGGCAAACGCTGAAGGGGTTTCGCTGACGGACGTAACGCGTCGCCCAGCGGTATACACCCGTTCCGTGGTACATAGTATATAGTAGAAGCGGCGTCCTGAGCTGTCATTCGGCAAGTTGCAGCGCCGCGCTGCAATCGATGTCGTGTCAAGGACGGCACTGTGAGGTTGGGCAGTGACTACGCACCTTAGAAGGCACGGCTTGAGACTCGAAGTATTGCGTACAGTTTAATGACGCAGCAAACTGTGCAATGCGCAAGAATAGGTTCTTCTTTCTTTTCCTTCGGAAGACACACACTCTTCTTATCGGAGCTGGCATCAAGGATGCCCATCAGCACATGTTTCTTCAGTTTAAGTCGCAGAGAGTTAGGTCCTCCTATGCGTTATTCGGGTCTTCTTGGTATGAAGACGACATCCGTTCTCTTCAGATTTATTGCTCTGCGGACTCCGGGAAGTGACGCGCGCCGGCCTAGCGCACGCAGAAAGAAAAGAGCCAAACTTGGCCACGAAGAAGAAAGGGCCGCGGGGCGGGGCGGGGCAGCAGCCGGCGCAGGAAGTCGGCAGAGAGCGCAATCCGTGTACGGCTGGATACGTCTCGGCCGTCGCTTTAGTGACAGTGTGGACGTGCAGCAGCAGCAGCTATAGTCGAGCACACCGCAAACAAACAGCGGCAGCGGCTCGTCACGCGTCGGTAGGACACAGTCGCGGCCGGCACCTCTATACTGGGAGACACCTCTGTGCTCTCAGTCGTCCGCCTTCCCGCGCGCCGCGAAAAGCAGCGGCGCCTGCAGCGAGCGCACTGACCACGGGTCAGCAGCTCCGCTGAACGCGCGCCCGCCTCCTCCTCCCATTCCCATGCTTGGCGCTTCTGGCGCGGACAGACGTCACTGTGGCGCGTCCACTTGATCGCGTGTTCCCAACGCACGCTGCCAAAGCGGACCAGCCGGCCGTGGAAGAGAGAAGCGACAATGGCGACGGCTGCTGCTGCTTCGCCGACCGCTTTTAACCGCAGTCGCGTCAGCTCGGGGATGCAGAGAAGTTCGCTTCGGGCTCGTCTAAGCGCCGTGGTCCTTTATGAGCGACGGCCTCGCCGCTTTGTCTCTTCGAGCGGCGACCTATAATGTGGGCTGCCACGGGGCCACGAAGGAGCTGGCCCGTCCGGTGGCAGAGTTTTGCACGCGGTGAAAATGTGGTACGATGCGGCGTCTGATGCGGCGTCCGGCGAGTCGAAAATATTGAACTGAATTTTATTCTGGCGACTTATTCAGACAAATATTATACAGGAGGGGAAGGGTGGGTGAGGGGTAGTGAATTGTCTGGTTAGTAGACTCGCCCATCAATCGGAGTACCCCATTGGCGCAGCGCGTGATATAAATAGAAAGGGAGATTCGACTTTTGGAACCAGATATATAGATAACCTGTTGGAAACTTGCGGCGTGGCACGGCTGTTAGCACGGCGAGTCGTGCACGTGCAATCTCACGCGTAGTCGCACCGTGCGTGCATCTCTTTCTTTGCACTACGCTGCTTTACGCTATTCGCAGCACGTGGGCATGTTGCAATGCGATGCCCTTTTAGAAAATGCACCCCCAACGTTGTTTGACGACGCCCGCGTGGACGCTTGACAATATATTTTTCTTAACGAAGGTGCGCTATGTTTTCTTTTTGCCGTAATTTTTAAGCAAACGTGGGAAACTCAGTCCCAGTGTTCTGCAAAGCAGGAGTGGACCACGACGAAAATGCGGGTGTCTTTTGAGAGCACGCAACGGGAAATTACGGATATACTACCTGCTGAACGAGTGTTCGGTCTACAGAACTTCGCGTGAAGTTGTCTCCTTATAGTGCTTGCGACGGTCAGTTAATCAACTGCAAAGAAAACCGACGAATATATGCGAGCGACTATACAACATCCGCCTGTAAAAGGGGAAAATATGTAGATGATCGAATTCGAAAGCTTTGTTCTGAGATGCCTAATATTGCTGATGTTACATACTACAGCGCATTCTGGTGCGGTAGTTGGTGCTAGCTCTCCGGTATACGATACCCTAGTCTATTCCCAGGCTATAAATATTTATTTGTACGAACAAGCTCTCACGTTTCTCGAGGACCTCACTATCGAGCTGGGCAAAAAATGAGAAATAAAAGAAAATTGAGGCACCCCGGAGCCGAATCCGTCAGTACCGTAAATCCCTTCAATGCAAAATTACCTCGAATGGAGATCAAGGGGTCCCAAGTATTAACTTAAGTGAGCATGGCGCGAAGATCACGTTGTCATTCGTTAACCTATAACGAGTTCGTTCAAACGACATTTCAACCCATTCGTATACTCAGCATAACAGCCGACACTACAAATGGGGGCACAGTGCTACCGGACGCCGCATGGGCCATTCCGCGTGCCCGCACTCTTCGCTCGACACGCGGGCCTTTGTCGATCGCGGGGGAGGCAGGATGCGGCGCACATTTCGCGCGAGCCATTGGCCGCGCCGTCATGGCATCGTTCGAGCCGGGTAATCGAACGACGCCAAACAACACGCTTTTCTCCCCTGCTGTTCCACTTCCAATTGCTCCGTGCACGTGCGTGCCTCTCAAAGGACCGGGCGCCAGCTCACGATATAGTAGTATGCACTGTACACATACTATACGCGCACAGCGGCACACGAGCGGCCAGCACGCGTTCCATCTCCCCGCTCTTCTTCTTCCTGCGCTCGTATACACGCAGTCTCGGTGATGACAGCCGCGCGGAAGAACGAGAGGAAGAGAAAGGAGCTGAGAGAACGGACGGACGGCCAGGTTTCCGCGCTTGATTTGTGGCGGCCGCGTAATGCAGGTCCGACGTCGACCACCACCGACGGCGCGCTCAACTCAGTTCAGGCGTCGTCGTCTGCTTCTCTTTCTCTCCGCCGAAACCCGCCCGCAGCCCGCCGCACGACTCTAGCGCGAGAGCCGCGGCGTGCGTTGCGCACGAGTCGATATAAGCCCCTCCCCCCTCTCGCACTAGTTCTGTCTGCTTCGAGTCCGGCCAACTCGGCTCTGTGCGCGTCCACATCGCATTCGTTGCCACTCTCGCTCCCCCCCCCCCCCCCCCCCCCCCCCCGTTTCTGAGCCACCACTGTTTTCAGCTGAGCCCCCTTTTGCCCGCGCAAGTGAATTGCGAACACGCACGACGCTGGGAAAGAGAACGAGATGCTAGCGCGAGCGGGAGAGAGAGCTAGAACTGACGAAAGCGAAACGAAGTAAGCAGCAGCAGCAGAAGAAAGAAATGAGGGGAGACAACCACCACCACAGCGCTGTGGCCGAGATGTCGGCTTCGGGGGCAACCCGAATTCGGAGGAGAACGGCCGACATTGAGCGAGAAGAAGAGGGAGGTGGATGGGGGGGGGGGGGGGGTGAAAGTTATCCAAAAGAGGGCGAGCGAGCGGCACTACGCGCTCCTTGCGAGTCGCGTAGAAGTTAAGGTAGGCCGGGCTCGGCGTTTGTGAGAGAGAAACCCGGAAATGCGTTCCGTTTCCTTACGTTTCTCTGCGACTCACCATTTGCGCGGCCTCGACTCGAGACGGAGGCCGACGGCGCCGGCTTGTATATGCGGCCACCGCTGCGGAGTGAGGCTCTCCACGGCGTCTTTGTTTCGCCGACGCCGCTCCGCGCTAGATGAAGAAGGAGGAGGCCGTCCTTAAAACCACGCTCGTTGCCCCCTTCGACACCGTGGCGGTTGGTGGTAGCCTCTCGCACCTCTGTGAGAGTGTGTCCGCCACCGGGGAGGTCTCAAGCGCCGCATTATCTTGCATGGCTCAAAAGAGTGTCGAGTAGAAACCAGCGACTCTATACCACCACATTTCCGCCTTACACGTGCGACACGTCTTGCCTGGCCACAGCCGAATGCGACGTAATTGCGGCGCGAACTGGGTCACTGTCTGGAGTGTTAGTTTGCTGCCCGTTCCGCGCGTTAACAGTCGGGCAGGCAGGAACCATTTCCCGGTGCTCTCGGGAAGGCGTATAGTTAACGCTGTTCAAGGCGACTATGCGATTGTAACAATTTTCATCAGAGCCGTTTACTCTGACGGAGGTAGTGCCACAGTCGAAACGTAAGCAAGCAAGTAAAAATTCCTTTTTCGTGGGTGCACCTTCTGAACTACGTGTGCATATATATACAGGGTGTCCCAGCTAACTTTAGCCAGTGTTTTAAAATATGCGAATGCCACGTAGCTGGACAGAACCAAGGTAATGATGTTTGCCGTCGCTTGAAGATGCTCAGTTTTTTTCTTTTTTTTTTGCATTCCGCCTAATGACACAATTAGTCCTAATTAATTAATCAGCTTCTCAAATATTATAGTTAGATGAAAAGTGTCAATGAGAAAATTGTAGAGCGACATGAAAAACTCCCGATACAGCTTTCTGTTGCTCAAGACGCGCTGCATAAAAGTGTTTTTTCGAGCGTGAAAGAAGCCCACGAATACACGCAAAGTGCCTCGAACGGCCAGTCGCGCGGCAATTTTGCGTGCATTTGCGGTCTTCTTTCACGCTCGAAGAAACACTTTTATGTAGCGCGTATTGAGCAACAGAAAGCTGTATCGGGAGTATTTCATGTCAATATGCAATTTTCTCATTGACACTTTTCATCTAATTGTAATATTTGAGAAGTTGATTAATTCATTAGGGCTAATTATCTAATTAGGAGGGATGAAGGAAAAATATTAATTTGAGTATCTCCAAGCGACGGCAAACAACATTACCTTGGTTCTGTCCAGCTACGTGGCATTCGCATATTTTTAAACTCTGGCTAAAATTAACTGCTCTCGTATATATGCCATGGCTGACCCAGCATGGCTGCACAATATGGGTACGGCTTCGTAACTTCTGCGACAAGAAACCCAGCCGACCCGTCTGTAACATTCCAAGGGTTGTGTAGAATTTTTCGAAGCACTATGTATTGTTCTGTAGCAAGAAGAACCCTTGGCCTGTGCATGTCATGTGGGCGCAACACTATTATGTTACCCTCCCCTCCCCCGTCTCTCTTTTTTCTCTTTGTACAGAGGTGGCTGTAACTAGGGGCGGCGTGCACGAACATTTAATACCGAAAATAATAACGAATTTAAGAACGCGTTCTTGTGCGAGCTAGGCGTCGCCTATGGAACAGTTAAGAACGCGTTCTTAAATTAGTTATTATTTTTGTTATTAAACGTTCGCGCAAGCCGCCCCAGTGCTGTGGAGACATTCGTTCATATAGAAGGAAGCGCACGGGGGCGACACCTTTGCTCGCCACGATCGAGACACTGCCGTAAACGAAACATTTTCGAATCGCGGAATGTTTCGAACTAAGAGATTATTCGAACGGAGCGATTTCGTTGTCAACACGTCATATCAACGTCTGTGACAACGAACCGGAGCTTTTCGCCATTGAAGCACGCATACCCATGCACGTTTCTCTAACGTTTCCTTCCGCCGCATTACATCGATTCGTTTTCCACATACATCGTCTAGCCTCGACGCGAGTTTCCACAGCTGGAACTCTGCGAGTACCCGACGTTGTTTCTTTTCATTTCTCTTTCAACCCCTAACCTGCTCTCCTCTTGTTTCACTCGCGACCACTTTGAAGCGAATGCGTCGCACATTCCAGACTCGATCTCTAGCGATGAGACGTAAAGGCGAAAACGTGTAGTGGGTGACTGTCCCACGAGCATCCGATGAAAGCCGGAGATTAAGAGACGACGAAAACTGCGAGACGAGGATATCGAACTTTCGGGCTGTGCAAGTACATCCTCGCCGATGCTCAGGTTCTTTCCACCGCTTTCGCTCGTCGCGTATCTCGGATCGCTATAGTGTCGACAAACAAGCCCATCGCCGCCGCCAGCTCGCCGATGCGTTCCCGCGCGCGCCCTTCCAGGAGTCCAGTCTTTCCTGCTAGACGGCCCGTGACCCCTCGCTGGGCGAGCGGATAGTTCTGCGGCCATCGGCGCCCGCACCGCCGGCTGCTCTTGCTTATTGTAGTTTTATTTCGCGTCGTATGCTTGAATTTTATTATCACCTGGTTACACGTGTGGCGCAGAGGAAACTCTACAAGCACATGTCGTGTGTGACTGCCCATATTAGGAAGATCAGATGCATGTCCTTTGGACTGCTCTAGGGGAACTAACTGTACAGATAGCAGACCCATTGCAGGAACCGTGGCTTCGTGCGTCCGCGGTGTGCAAGACCACTGTAAGCGCTGCTGCCTTTCTTGAGCTCCACCAGCTTGCACGACCGCCTGCGACAGAGTGAACGATGTACTTGTTCGTGGCTTTGCATTTCTGTATTACGCGTTAACTTATATAATCTATTAGCTTATTCTCTCTTGAATTATTAATTTATTTATTATGGAATGGAAATGCTGGCAACAAGCACAATATGTCGCCGGTTTCTCCACAACCATAAATTGTTAAACGAATTAAATGGTTGGTTATTCAACTGCTTATTCTCCAACTTATTGTTACGTTGTGTATAAATAGTTGTACTTAGCTGCTCAATACTTGGTTGCTTACCTCTTGCTCATTTTCTTTATACATTGTTTAACAAGAGGTCGCTTTGGTATTGTGGGACCTCCTTCAGAACTTACAGCATATGGGCATGTATTATAAACCGTACACCGATATGTACGTATTAATAGACCAAAAATTCACGCCTTCGGGTGCGTCGCATGCGTTCGACCTGCACGCGTGCGTTCGGAGCTGCGGCCAGCGTTCACCTCACGCGTAGCGAGCGCGCTTCTCGGCGTTGGCCCGTGCTATATACGCTGTACCCGTGCCGCACAGTTAGCGAAGCCAAGTGTCCATGTCGAGGCCCTGCTTTCAATACTAAAAAAAAAAAAAAATGATAAGGAAGAAACTTGGGCAGTTCTTCGCCGGCCGAAGTTGCTCCCTTCCTGGTTGCTCTCATTTCAGCGCACCTTTTCTTTCAAGGACGAAACAATGCGAGTCGTGCCCGTCGGGGCTCCAAACGGCTGCTATAGTGCACCCCCGTGCCTTCTCCGGGGTTCCGGGGTGTGCTATACAGGCGCGCAGCGACGATTGATGTCTTGAGTTTTTGTTTGGACGCGATGAAACAGGTTGGCCGGCTAAGGCTTATTTCTGTACAACGTTTAGTGTTGCATCACAATATGCCGACTTTGTACTGATTATCAGTGCGACGGAATACATAAAATTGGATGGGGGATGAGGTGATCTCGTAGAGTATGATGATGGTACACAACTTGTGGAAGAGGGCAATACGAGACACTTTTCTGCGAGATGCCAGCGATTGTTTTCGGTAACACGAACACCATCGCTGTCCTGTGGTTCCACTCTCGTGTTTTCGTCTCCTTTTTTCCAAGATAAACTCACACCTCTCGGTCCAGCATTGCAGCTCTTCAGGCGTCCGGAATTCACCTTCTGTTACGCCGTCTGTCCTATGGCTTTGGTTCAACTAGTTTCCATGGTTTCTTTTGATGTCGCTGTGAACTCTACGCAGATTTCTAAGATTTCACAGCCCCACGCTGCCTAACAGCCTGTGCGGGCGGCTTCCTTTCACGACGCCCATAAACGCCGCACTGCATTTCCTTTCCCATTTCGCACCGCATCGCGAGTGATTCTGTCTCCGCTAAATTACAGAACTGTCGCCCCTTCCATCCGTCCTGCGATCGCCGCTTTCACATCATTTTCTTTCTCTTTTATTTCCTCTCGTTAACCGCGTACACTATACCTACGCCTCGGCAGGACGGCGTCGGCTCTTCTTCCTCGCACGCATTTCTCCTTCCTTTCTCTCGCGGAGGCCAGAGGAAGGAAGAACTGGGGCTCGTCCACAATTCCGCCGGAGGCGAGACAGTGGCGGGGGTGAAATGAGGAGGGAAAATAAAAGGAGCACGACGACGGGGGAGGGAAGTGAGACCCACAGAGGCACGACGAAGAAGAGGAGAAAGGGCAGGAGCCGGGAGCAACCCCTTATTTTTCTCTCCCGGCGCGGCTTATATTTTTGTTTCAAGTTCACGGATGGTATAACGGAGCCCCAGATCGCTCTACCTCCGCCGGCGCCGGCGCAGCCAAGAGAGAGAGAGAGAGAGAGATAGAGCGCGTGCGAATCTAGGTTGGAGAACATTGCCCCCTCCCCCTTTCCCCGACCAGTGAGTTAGTTCGCCGCAGTAGCATTCGGACATAAACACACGCACGGGCAGCGTCGACGTTCGCCGGCCGACTTGAGAGGAAGCTGAGAGGAGGAGAAGGAGAGAAGGGAATAGCGGTATGAAAGAAAACGAAACGCGGTTATAACGGTGAACGGACCCGCGCCGCCGGTCAGCGGTAAGGGAAGCGGAAAAAGGGAGGAGGCCGGGCCGAAAGGAAAGCGAGAACGGGAGGATGTATCGGTCGGATGCATTTCGCGCCGATTTGGTGCTTGTGCTTGGCCTTGTTTCTTCGCTCGTCGGGCCTGGGCTCTCTATTTCCTCCTCCTCCTTTCCTTCTCCACCTCTCTCTTCCTTCAAATCGCTTTCATTTTCACTCCGGTCATATAGAAGAACAATCGTACGCCGTGCGCGAAGCAGCGGAGAAGGTTAGGGGTGGATGGGCGGGGGGAGGGGGGCGGATGAAAGAGAGGCAACAAAAATAAGCAGAAGAGAGCGCAAAAATTCAGAACGCGAACGCGACGCCTGCCTTAAACGCTGTTCTTGTTCTTCATCCAGCAGTCTCGCCTCCGCAGACGCCATACCTTTTATCTAGTTTTTCGTTTGCTCTGCGTTTCGTGATCGGTTATCGGAACTCGTGAATCGGAACGCCGTCACCCACCCTCAGCCATCGCCCTTCTTCAGGTTCCCGCTCGCGGCAGTCTTTGCCGTCTAGAGATGCGGACTCATTTCGGTCTTGTCGTGGTATCGGTTCGTTGCTTTCTACGAACCGCTCGTAATTTGAGCTGGTCACTGGGTCGTGGCGCGGCCAGGATACGGAAAGGGTGCCGAGGATGACGGCCTGTGAGGGCTCGCCGCTGCTGCTGCTACTCTGCTATATTACTCTGGCTCCGCGTCGGCCATCGTCCCCGTATCCCGTTTCTTTGGTGACAGAAAGCACTGCACTTCGCGCGAGGTTGTGGGCTGCTTCTGGCATACTATTACTACTACTCGTTCCTGGTCTGGTTCGAAAGAAAAGAAGAAAAAGAAGGGGGAGTTGTGTAGTGAGGAGGGGGTTTGAGGGCTGGAAAATTGGCCTCGGCGACAGCCGCCGGACTTAATTATCGCCTCGCGGAGTCGTGCGTCGCTGCCGCCGCCGCCGCGGATGCGGAAACGGCAGCCCTCGCAAGCCGCCTAGTGGCGCGGCCGGGCCGTTGTTTACTGCTGACCGAAGAGGAAAAGTAAACAAACAAAGAAGCAAACACCGCAGAGCGTGCAACGACCCGGCAGCCGTCGTTGAAACGCGGCACGCCGTGAACTTTACGGCTAGCTATATATTCCGCAAAGTTCTGTTTTCCATCAGCATACTATACTGACTTTACTTGGACGTTTGGGACGTGCAGTGGTACGCGTTTGAGTATCGTTCGTTACATTGTTCCTGTGGGTGTGTAGTTTTTATGCTCGTCGTTGATCTTACCTTTGTCTCTAACGCGGTGTCCCGTACTCAGCGGCAGTAGAACACAGCCGCCGATACCGTTATCGGCCAAACCAGGGGTGTCTTTCTTTATTTTTTTTAATAAATTAGTTTCGCCTATATACAAAACACCCAGTCATGCTGTATGTACAGTGCGGTCCACTCTTAAATCAAACAATCTGACCAGTTAAACTAAGGCAGTACGACTTCAGCATTACTTTAACTTTATCAGCGATATATGATGCGTTAGGTAGCAAGCATGAAAAAAGAAATTATCGGCAGGCATTCGTGCCACATATCAGCTGGAACCAGTGCCTAAAGTCAGAGGGGGGGGTGCCCCCCCCCCCCCGCTTCTCCATTCTTTAAGGAGGGGCGCGGCTCCTCCTAGGCAGGTCAACTGTAGCACTGCGGCACCGATTCCACTAGCGCTGAAGGTGATTTTATTACCAGTAGTGCCTTGTGCGGGGCAATTATAACTCTCCAACTCTTCGATTAATGACTTGATTGGCATTAATTGGTTGATGTGGCATGACCAAAAACAGTAAAGCATGTATTGTCATACTGCTGCATACAATTCCCCAATGCACTGTACGTGACAGTGCATATATATATATATATATATATATATATATATATATATATATATATATATATATATATATATAGACCGGAAGTGTAGTGCATATATCGCAACGCCTGCGTGGCGCGGAAGGGTAACGTTATGTACGCCACGAGGACAGCGGGGCAAGTGACGTGGCAAACAACATGAATAGCCCATAGCTCGCCAAACTGCGATGGCGATGGCGGTACCTGTTGCTCCGTGTCCCCGCGATCACTCACCGTGACCGAGAACTTGTTTGGCACTGTTAACGCGTCGCATTTAATCGGTTACTCGGGGGTATCCTCTTGGGCATTTCTTCGCGCTGCCCACTACAATGTCATATTCTACCTTTTTCGCTGTGTGTGTGTGTGTGTGTGTGTGTGTGTGTGTGTGTGTGTGTGTGTGTGTGTGTGTGTGTGTGTGTGTGTGTGTGTGTGTGTGTGTGTGTGTGTGTGTGTGTGTGTGTGTGTGTGTGTGTGTGTGTGTGTGTGTGTGTGTGTGTGTGTGTGTGTGTGTGTGTGTGTGTGTGTGTGTGTGTGTGTGTGTGTGTGTGTGTGTGTGTGTGTGTGTGTGTGTGTGTGTGTGTGTGTGTGTGTGTGTGTGTGTGTGTGTGTGTGTGTGTGTGTGTGTGTGTGTGTGTGTGTGTGTGTGTGTGTGTGTGTGTGTGTGTGTGTGTGTGTGTGTGTGTGTGTGTGTGTGTGTGTGTGTGTGTGTGTGTGTGTGTGTGTGTGTGTGTGTGTGTGTGTGTGTGTGTGTGTGTGTGTGTGTGTGTGTGTGTGTGTGTGTGTGTGTGTGTGTGTGTGTGTGTGTGTGTGTGTGTGTGTGTGTGTGTGTGTGTGTGTGTGTGTGTGTGTGTGTGTGTGTGTGTGTGTGTGTGTGTGTGTGTGTGTGTGTGTGTGTGTGTGTGTGTGTGTGTGTGTGTGTGTGTGTGTGTGTGTGTGTGTGTGTGTGTGTGTGTGTGTGTGTGTGTGTGTGTGTGTGTGTGTGTGTGTGTGTGTGCCAGCAAACTGTGTTAGTCGACGAGTGTGAGGAAGCCACGGATGTGCTGTACTTCAGAATATTTGACGACGGTCTCGCGGAATCCCATGAAACTTAATTTAATGGCCAGCCTAAATGACCATTTAGTCAGGCTTAACTGACGTAAGGCATTGCTATACACTAGCGAGTGTATAGCACTCGCTAGTGTATACATTCCTCCTTTGAACAATAGCCATTAACCGCTGCCTTTGTCATAGTGAAAGCCTATACAGCAGTCGCAGCGCTTGACACTGCATAGGCAGTTCGCTCTCTGTCATGGGGTGCGCTAGCTGTGATCCTTTTTTTCTGCGACAGTATAGAAATGGCTGTTATGGAGCTATACCTCCCTTTCGTAACGATTTTAGTGCTAGCAGTCTTCGCTAAATGCTTGAAAAACAAGTGCATTCCCTGTGCAAAACCTGGCAAGCTCGCGCACAGAAGCACCGTGTAAGTTGATGCACAGCCACGGTGGTATTGCAAGTATCGCACATACAGATTAAACCGCCAAATCATGAAAGGCTCGTCACAGGGCCCTCACTGGTTTGCCGCAGAACATTTACTATAAGGATAGCTTGCGATAGATTGCCCCAGTTATATCTTCCGGACTGTGTTAGTAGAACGCATGCCTTTAAACATTTGACTGCAGATGTACCGAAGCCAGAGAGCTTTTAAATATTGCGTGAATTTCAAGTTCGCTTCTCCACACACCTCGCCTGACCCAATCAAGTACCCCCATATGCTAGAATAGTAAACAATGCGTCAATGTACTGCCAAAACCTGCTTGCTGTCCATTCTTCCTCACACCTTCCGATGCTTTCAAAACGCACCTCTTAAATATACACTCTTAACTACTCGCGAAGCGCCGGTATATACTTGGACTTAAGTTTGTGCGCAACATAGTTCACTTGTTTCAGCCAACTTATGTTTCATTGCCCAGGTTTGACAGGTTTGCAATTAAGGAAATCTCTTGTAGAATACGCACTCAATAATTTTTTTCTCCCCTAGATTTTCCTATAAAAGAGCGGAAGCGACTGCCTAAAGAAGTTTTATCTACTATGTCCAGCGAACTATTTGCGTCATCACCGTGATGTCGTTCTTGTGTTTTGAGAGTGGTTGTTTGCGTTGATTGCTCTTGACATGCTTGCATTTATCAATCATCTCTTCCACCTCCACCCCCACTATAATTTCACTAGGCGCTTCGGGTAAACAATCAAACAAACAAACAAACAAACAAACAAACAAACAAACAAACAAACAAACAAACAAATAAGCAAATAAACAAATAAATAAATACATACATAGTGCTCATTAGCGGGAGCTCGACCATCATATAGTTGAGGCAAGTGAGGCGCGTGGAAAAACCTGCTTATACGGAAATTACACATATCTATTTGAACAGCGCGCACTTCTTTTAGAATAATTGCCGTTTTTGATCTCGCTTCCTGCTGCGCTGACCGTTTGCGTGCGCATTTGTGCAAACAAGTCTCGCATACAGGCGACCTTGCGACCCAACAGGAATTTTCTTTTCTTCTTCTCAAGTCTGGGCCGCTCCATCGGACATGAACTATGAACCGTCAAATCCCGCTGTATCGTCAGATTCCCCATTTTGTCCGCTCTGATTGCATTGCGGGCGTGCTACGCCCTCTCTGATTAGCCCAAAGGGTAATGGCGGAAACCGACATTTGGCGCAGTTCTGACAGCGTCCAGAATGGCACTTCCGGACGTCTTCCTTTAGTGCATGGTGTGGCGTCGTCAGCTTGCAAACTGCGAAACAGTTCGCATTTGCCGCGTCACCCCATTTCATGCCAATTTTTCGCCGTCTATAGCTGATGCCGCGACGAGAGAAAAGACACGCGCTCAGCAATCCCGAGTCAATCAATGTCTGCGCTAAGCAGCTCCACTGCAGCGTACCCTTTCCTGCGACCTATAGCAGCCCCAGCCATACAACCGAATGAGTGCTTACAGAGGCAACGTTCAGGATTGGTCTTCACTTGGAGAACGCCACTGTGCACTGTTCGGTAGCTGTCGCCACTTCGTGCATCTGCAAATGGGCACAAATTCATGCGAAGGAAATGCGGCGTCCAAAATGGCGACGCCCACAGATGGTGAAGGAAAATCGCCTGCTCGTGTGCTGCCAGTATGCAAGGGAGGCGCGCGTGTGCCTGTGACGTCACGGAAGAACCTAAGCGGCGGCCTCGACGCAGTGAAAACGCTGCCTGCGCAGTTAAGAAAGAAAGAAAGAAAGAAAGAAAGAAAGAAAAGCGGAAAGCAACGCAGTGCCATCGTCGCCGCCACCATTGGGCTCCGGGCCAGAACCTCGAGCCGTCTAGCCCCGGGGTCGCCTTTGACGTCAGCGCACGCTCTCGGGCTGTTCTTTGGGGCCGGAGGCAGGCATTCCACTCGGCTGCCTGCCTCTGGTGGCGGAGGCGCGCGTCCTCTTTGCCGGTGCTGCCTTCTGCTTTTGCTTTCGGATTGCTGACGCACCCCTCCCCCCTCCCGTCCCCCCTCCTTCCAGCCATCGCATCTCTCCTTCGTGCCTACTCTCCCTGCTTGTGTGTTCTTCATCTGCGCTTGCTCCCCGCGGGCACCGCGCCCCCATTTTCTTACGAGACGTCTTCTTTGGTTCGTTGTCGTTTGCTCGGCTCCATCAGAAGCACTGCGTCCATGTACTTCCTCACGGCGCGTTCGAAGTCTCGTTCCGTATAGATCGTTCCTTTCTTTCTCTTTCTTCCTTTCTTTTTCCGCTTTTTCTTTTCTCAAGGCGCACACCCGTCTGCGAACTCGGCGCGCCAATAGGTTCCTTCCACGTTGTCCAGGGTCGGAAATCGAAATACAGTTGTAACTTCATTTTCCTCTTTTTACGCCAACTTGGTTCTTCGAAGTAAGCGCACTCGCCCGCGCACCGGATAGCGTCGCGCTTTGTGCAGCCTCCACGCACGCAGTGTGCGCGAAGGGTTCAAATGGGACGCGGCTCCCTTCTGAAGTCGGCGCTGTGCTTCTGCGTTACCGTGGAGCAGTTTTCACTGCTGCTGTTCTGCTGTGACCCGTTCTGCATGTGTCTGCTTCGATACGTCCCTTGGCGGTCTATCGAGACGACACTGCGTGGGCGAACCAAGCCTGGTCATGTTGCATTGGGTTTACGCGCCGCACATTGCCTATGCGACGTCGCGATGTAGTATATATGTATTAGCCTAATCTTGCAGGTCTTTTGGACGAACCTTAACACGTTTTCATGAAATTCATGGTAGCCTTGCGCGAAGCACCGTGTATATGGCTGTATTATAACGTGCTGCTTAGAAATACGGTTTTAAGGTTGTCTGTATACACTTCGAGAGAGAGAGAGAGAGAGAGAGACGGAAATAAAAGAAAAGCAATTGTTCATATGCCGGGTCATCGGTACAAAGACACACTAGTAGAGATTTTATTCCTGATACTTTACTGTCACTGATCAAGCAGGTAACAGGACAAAAACGAAATAGGTAATGAATACATGAAAAATATTAGAATTAAGGCGCTGACCGAAAGAACAAGAAGTGGTTCTGAATTTATTTCTCTCCAGCCGCCCCTTTGTCAATATGCCTTACTGATCGTATTTCCTTGGCATTATCTTTTTATTCTTTTTTGTAAAAAACTAACATAAATGTGGGAAGGGTACAGCAACAGACACCTATGAAGCCTCGTAGATAATGTGGTGAGCGTGCCAGGCAGTCTTGTCATCGATTTGGATGGACACCTATATGTATTGCAGGACGTATGTTGACGTCCTGCGATATTTTGAGTAGGAAATCGAACATGCTGCCATAACATTCGGTACCCTGATCGACTGTATGCAGTTTCTCTTTGAGAATACTAATACCTTTTCTAACAGTTTTCAGATAATTCACGCTGTCATGGTAATTATCAGCGACAAGCGGACGCGAGACAATCAGGCGTTCTCTGACTGTCGAATCATCGTAAGGAACATCCACCTTCCAGAAAAGATGAGATTCCAAGTTGTTGTGAGCGTTAACTGGTCAGCGATCGACATAAGCAAGAGACGTTTAAAGTATTGGCGAAAGAAAAGCAGCGAATAAATTGATTGGATGGGATACGCTACAGGCATTCGTCAGCGTTGCACACCATATATATATATATATATATATATATATATATATATATATATATATATATATATATATATATATATATATATATTTAATGAAGACAGATAATACATGCGGAGATAAGCAAAATGCTAGACTGCAATAAATTTAGTTTAAAAAAGAAAACGATAGGTCAAGCAGGCTATAGGTGACTATTTATCGCCACCCCGTTTCAAGGGAGGGGGCATTAGAAATCATCACAAGCTAATCAGCGGACCGAAAAGATAAAGCCCGCGTTCGCAATTACAGAACTAACTGGAATGTTTCAATCGTAATCGGAAACTATTAGAGTTGTGTCTAATATACCGAAAAACTGTAGTACCCATGCCCCCCGCCCGGTTTCCCCTATTCGGTATCACCACTATTCGATTCTGTGCCGCCATTACGCGATTCGTATTCAATTTGTCTCTCACAAAAAAAAAAAAAAAAGGGGGGGGGGGGGGGGGGGATGGGTACACGGCTACAGCGGGAGACGGCTGATGAGCATCTCCTTCCTTGCAGCGGCGGGGCGAAACTTTGTTGCTCATCCGGCGAAGAAGCTGTGTGCCGCCCTTTCCCTCCCCCACCGCTCTCGCCTGTCCTGAGCCCCGGGCGCTCTGATGCGTCCTCGCGTCTCTCGGAAATACACGGGCCCCGTGCCCCGGCCCGCTTCCCGCGATGGCCGATCGATGTCCAGGGCGTGACCCGCGCGCCAGGGACCTTTGACGGCGACGTGGAATGTGTTACCCTTTCTTTATTTGTTTCTCTATTCGTTCCTCTCGTACGCCGCGATGAACACTGGTGGGATCGATTGAGATTCAGCGAACGACGACGTGGAGCGGGAGGGAAAAAAGAAAAAAAGAAGGGAAGAAGTGGGACGGCCCGGAATCGCTGCCAATGTCACTGCGGACATGTGCAGTGCCGTGTCAAGGTCAAGCTCCAAAGCATGGCCATTTCTTCTCCTGCGCCGGCATACGTGCACGGACGTAAAATGGACACGTTGTGTTCAGTGCGGTGTGGATTATTTTGTCTGTACTGCGAGCACGGATACGGTATATAAGTGAGAACGAACATGTGTGTGTGTGTGTGTGTGTGTGTGTGTGTGTGTGTGTGTGTGTGAGCGAGCGAGCGTGCGTGTGTGTTTGCTGTACCTTGCTATACCTTCAAAATATTGATATACTTGACTGTAACTGCGTTTACATACTACTACACGACGGTATAGCGAGATTCCAAGAAGCTCCCGTTCAATGAACTCTCTATAAGTGCGCCCACGTTCTATAGTGCGTACGCGCAGTGTCACATGAGATTCACCGTGCACTATTTAGCCTCTGCGGTTCGAATCACATTATCGTTGGGTAAGCTGCCTGAGTTAGTAACGAGACGTTTATGGTGGACTTAATGCGGATTCGGGACGCGCACACCACCGGGTTTTCTCGCCGCGATGCACCCATTAAGGTAAACGCGGTCTGCGAATGTACCTATACATGCGCCCGGTTGACCGCTGAACACTTGTCGAGCACGTACAATTCATTGAGGCCCGACGCAAACCCGTAAACCACCAGCAGTCGCAAGCGGCGTTCATTCCGCATGAAAAAGAAAGAACGAAAGAAAGACACACTCGAAATTACAAGCCAACGTCGTTTGTCAGCGTATTTAACGCACGGTGTTCCCGAAGTATCGGGAACAACAACAGGCGCGCGCTCGGAGTTGCGTTGCTTCGAGAACGTCTATTGGAAGAAGACATGAATAAAATAGGTGCTCGCGGTTGGTCAGTGCGTGCTACACGGTCCGATACACTTTTCTTTTCTCTCTCTATCTTTCTTCCTCGCGCTCTCTCGCACGGGCGCCCGCCAGTTAAGAGAGTTTCAGTCAGTGGCGCGCGTGAAATGTGGCGCGCATAAAACTCGCTGAACGTCCCATTGTTCGCTGGCGAGCCACGAACTGCGCCGGTTCGTCTGTGCGTGTAGCGCTCCAGCATCGAAACAACGCGTGCGCGCCTCAGATAAAAGTGGTGCCAAGGCGGTGCGGCCAGCGAAGTCTCCCCCCCCCTTTCCCCCTCCTCCTTTCACCTCACTCGCACTACCTCGCCGCCACCAGAGAACCGTTTCCCCCGTGAACTCGCCGTGGAGCGCCTTTTGACGCGCCGGGCGCAGATGCGTGAGCGCTTTCACCTTCCGGGTTTTTGTCGCTCGCCTTTTTTTAATTTGTTGTGAGGTTGTGCCCTTCTCCGGCTTAGCATATACTACCTCCAGGCTTAGGCATTCGCAAAACGGTTCGCGTGGTTCCGATAACTGCACGCGCTCCCCCGAAGTTTTACCCTAATCGCCGCGTCGTGCGGGCGTTGCCGCGTGGCGGGGAACCCGATGGTCCATCAAGAGACGATGAACTTTCGCGACGCAAACGTGGCCTAGTTTTTGTCGTTCGAGTTTCTTTTTCGCCGTTCGGGCTCGATCGCCCGGCGCGTCAGAAAGCGCCTCTTGCGTAGCGCGTTCGCACCCCGCGGTCACACCTGCAGAGCTAGCCAACTGTCGTGCACAGTCGTACGACATCCGGGGCACCATGGGAGCACAGGACGCGTCCCTCACTGTGTCTTACGGTATTCACCTGCGCAAGGATTACCGCATCTAGACCGCTGTGCACCGTATCTTGCTGTAGAGCCTCCCGCTGCCATCACTGGTGCATAGGCGACTATAGGTCAGCACGGCGATTGGAGCGGCGTGCTATAGTTTCTGGTGGATAGCAGTGTTGCGAAACATATAGGAACCATCTAACGGACCACAACACAGCCGCGTTCGCCATACTGGGAAGACGTATCGGTCTACGACACGTATATATTAATTACGGCCTTGTTATCACAGGGCCACGATTTGTTAGCTGCGGAGGACGTTATACACTGCGATTGTGCCCCAAATTGAGCGATCGCCCCAGTTGACTACGCGGCTGAGCTTCGATTCGGCGAAAGTAACCTTCAGCGCTGCGGTTTCGGCATGCGAGCGCTAATAAGAACTGCCAGCAGCGTTTCGCTGGCTGTGTACGTGCTCTGCCGCGAAGGCCACCGCTTGTGATCCAATACCCATTCAGGCCTCCAACGTCTCGTAACCTCACCGCTGGAATCACGTTACGCCGATGCGAAACGGCTGTCGACCAGCCCGTGCCTTTCGTTTGCGTTCCGAAGCTTTCCACATGTGCAAGTTGAATGACTGATGCCTTCGCCCTTTAATTTTCACGCAATTCGTTAGAGAACGTTCGAAATAGGCTTTGCCGATCACGATTGTACCGTTGTAATGGGAGCGTAAATGCTCGCACTCTTGTCGGTCGTTACGCGTCACATACGCGTGGTTGTCCTTTACTGCTGATATGCCGGGTGTCCCACGTAACTTGAGCCAAACATTAAAGATATGCAAATGCCACGTGGTTGGACAGAGCCAAGCTAATGTTGTTTGCTGTCGCTTGGAGGTACTCAGATTGTTCTCTTTTTCATTACGCCTAATTGAATAATTAGTCTTAATTAATTAAACAACTTCTCAAATATTATAGTTATATGAAAAGTGTGAATGAGAAAATTGTAGAGCGACATGAAAAACTCCCAGTGCAGCTTTCTGTTTCTCAATACGCGCTACATAAAAGTTTTTTTCCGAGCGTGAAAGGAGTCCGCAAATACAAACAAAATTGCGGCGTGACTGGCCGCTCGACGCACTTTGCGTGTATTCGCGGGCTGCTTTCACGATCGGAAAAACACTTTGGTGTAGCACGTATTGAGAAACAGAAAGCTGTACTGGGAGTTTTTCATGTCGCTCTACAATTTTCTCATTGACACTTTCCATGTAATTATAATATTTGAGAACTCAATTAATTGATTAAGACTAATTATCAAATTAGGCAGAATGCAAAAAAATACATATATAACCTGAGTATCTCCAAGCGACAGCAAACAACATTACCTCGGTTCTGTCTAGCTACGTGACATCCGCATATTTTTTAATGTTTGGTTCAAGTTGGTGGTACTCCCTGTATATACGTGGCATATAACAAAAAGAGCGCGTCAACCAGCGTTTGTTTCCGAAGCAGTACGTGAGACTGAGAGAGTCGATCGCGTGCATGGCTGCGTGAGTGTACTGTGGCGCCCGCTCGTGTCAACGACGTGCCGTTTGAGTTGGAGCGCGCTTACGAATTTTCTGACAGAGACTCTTCCTCACGCGTCAATTCGTGACGGATCGTTAAGCGCTCGTCTAGGCGACAACATCAAATGTGACAACGTCAGCGCGCAGGTGACCGACCATTCGTCGCACAATGCACGCAGAATTCCCGGGCGTGTAGAACTCGGGCAGCTTATTAGCGCCACGTTACTTTGTTGGCTGCCCTTTAATTAGCTTTGTATTTCCACGCTGACTGCACAGCTTTAGCGCACGTAAACTCGACGCCCAGATCAAGAACCGCGCTGAGTGCGCAGGCATTATTTCTTTTTTTTTCTCCAACTACCTCTTTCTCCGCGTTAGAGCGGTGAGTTGTCCCTGTGGTCACATTGCACACAACATGCGGGATTTCTTCTTTTTTTCTTTTTTCCGTGGACGCCGATGCCCGCTCAATCATGTTCCCTCTACCGGATTTATCCTTTCTCCCTGCGTCATTACTGGCAAGCACATTCTGTTAAAGTACATTCCCTGCGTCATTACTGGCAAGTACATTCTGTTAAAGTACATTCCTGTGTGCGGGTTTCCTGTCCGATGGCGCATCTCGTCTCCCGATATGCTTCTACAATTACTTCGTCTGTCCACATTTATACCACTTGCATTCGCATTCAAATCTCAACAGCATTCTCACGTCATTCGTCGAAGAGCAGGCAATGTTTCGTAGGAAAGAAAGCCGCAAAGTTTTGTTCGTTAATTTTTCAACCCGCCAGTGGCTAAGCGTGCGGCGGGCCATGCATGCAGCGCACTTACTTCCGCGACCGCCGCCGCCGCTGCGAGCGTGACGGCAAGTGAGTGTGCGACCACTCTCTCGGAAGGGAAGCGAGCTGGCGCGACTCTTCCTTCCCCATCGGCGAGCATCCGAGGATGCGCGCACCGCTTTTCGTGTGCCATCGCTCGCGTCCCTGATGCTCGGCTCGCGTCGTCGGCCCCGGCTCGCATCGCCGCCGGTAGACGACGATCGACGAGGCACGCATCTGCTGCCGGCGAGGGGGCGAGCGCTCGCATCTCCCTGTTTACGCCAGGCGCCTCGGGGCATTCTTGTGTTTGGATGTACCGATTTCTTGCTCGTTTCGTTCGCGCTTGCCAGCCGGGGCATACGCGACAGAGGGCATCCGTCGTCGCGGGCAAACTGTTTGGACGAAGAGGAAAGGAGGAAGCGGCGGGTTCCCGACGTTGCCTGCCTGCCTGGTCTCGGAACAAGCTGCCGGCTGGTTTCGCGCCACATCTAAACAAACTCGACGTCGGATCGCGGCCCCCGCGGACGCCCGTGGCCCCTGCTCCGATAACGTCGCGGTCCCGCTCTCGACGAAGTTGCGTGCATCGCTCCGCGCGAAACGGGAGCGAGGGCATCTTTAATTCGCGTGAATGCTTGTAAAAATGGCGCGAGGCATGAAAGGCGCACTGAGGTGACGAGACTCTGAGACCAGGGGTGCTATTCTGGAAATTGTTGGATTCGCGCGGCCATTTATGCACGAATGCATGCAGCCATACTAGAATTCGACATCACGATCCTCCCGATTGGCCCATAAGGCTGCTACGTACAATCTCTCTTAACGGCTGAAAACGCCCTCATTGCAGAATCTGACAACATGGCAGTGATGACACTGTACAGAGCACAGGGAAAGGATGGTAGGGATAGGGAGAGTTAGATATGACAGCATAAGGGGATGACGGTGATAACGGAACAAACCGATGATGAAACAAATAAACGTGTTACTATGTTGCGTGCGTGACCATACGTACTGCAGTGTGCTCGGCGTGCATGCAGGCAATGGCCGCCAGACATCAACCAGCATTCCCCTTCCGCAGTGCTCACCATTTGCACTTCTGTTTTATGCGAGTTCGGTCAATTATCCAACGCAGAGCTATATAGTTGCACTGTCATCGGCCAGTTGAGGTTTTTCACGTGTGCAAGTTGACTACTCATTTTTCAATAAGGAAATTTCAGTGAGGAAAATTAGGCCTGAAATTTCCACGTAATTCATTAACGGACATTCTTTCTGCTGGCTTTGCTGAGCAGTGTACCATTGTAATGGAAGCGTAAACGTTCAATATTTTTCTGTAGTTACGCATCGCATATCGGCGACGTCATATCGCAAACGTCATCGCAAATGTCATATGCGCATATCGCATATGACGTTTGTATATGAAAGAGTGCACCAACCAGCGGATATAGCTGGTTATGTAGAGATTTAGCGCGACGGCTTCGCCCTTATTAACATCGCTATCGGGTGAAACGACCTCGACATGCAAACGCCTGCACGTTTTATTAAGAATTGCCGAAGCGTCCTCGAAAAAAAAAAGGGGGGGGGGGGGGGCGGCGGTGTATTGCCGGTCAGGGCTAGAACGTTGCGGCTGCGTAGCCCTCATCTACAGCCTCGGATGCAAGGACATGCATACAAATAATGCGTGCATAGCATTTTCAGAGCTTTCACAACTTTCACAGAGCGCTCAATATACGCATTGATTTATGTGTGCGTGTGTTCGAGCGCTGTGAATCGTTCGCTGAAAAGCCCAAACAGAAGCTCGTGGAAATCAACAGCAATTTGTTTTCTTTCTTTTTTTAAACCGCAGCGTCCGTCTGGCGATGACATGGTTACTCTGGATCCACTCAGTCGAGTAAACGAATGCCTCCGTGAGGCCCTTCGTGAAGCGCGTTAATTTCGGTTTCGACGTGGCGTGCGGCTGCAGGTGTTGTTACTTCTGCACGTGGACGCGGCTCGAACCTCTTGCTGTCGATTTCGCTGCGCGCAACTTGCCGATCGGGACGAACACGTCGAAGCGGCTGCGACGTAAGCAGTCCGGAGCCGAGCTCGACACGTGGGGCGCTTGTGGTGGATGGATATCGGGCTAATGGCGCCGCCGCGTAAACGATCTGTCGAAGTTCGGCGGGACCAGAAAAAGGGCGCCGCCTGTCGTGAAAAGGAGAAGAAGGGCCGCGGACGAGACGGTCCTGTCGCGCCCAGGGGCCTTCTCGCTCTCTTCCTAGCGCGCGTGCTGCAAGCGTTCGAAAACGTACGATCCGCGAATTGATGATGGCTGCGGCGACGATGTCGCGATCCCGCTCCCATCTCCCCGTTTACGGCTCGTCCCTCTTAACGACCGCCGCGTTCGTTTGTATTCTTTTGCCTTTGCTTGACATATTGTCTTTCGTAAATTTTTTTTGCATGCCGAGTCTGAACCGCGACCCTGTTGTGCGTTCGATAACACTACGAAGCTGTAATTTATATTGGTGGATTTTCCAACGCAAAACAAAATAAGAAGAAAATGAGGGAAAGAGAGAAACAGACTAAGAGAAATGAGTAGTCTCGAGCGGAGATAGAAAAGAACCGTGCATTGCTGCTGTGTAACTGCACAGAAAGCTCTCAACAAGCGCGAGAGATGTCAGTTTGTGTCTTTGTGCTACAGGTTCTGTAAACTGACTGGACGGTTGGAGTTAGTTTTAACCTCACATACCTTATTGTGGCTGTATATTGTACGGCTTTGCTCTTTCCCTTCCCCCCTCCCCCGTTTTCCTCCCGACCACGGCCGCCACCAGCCAACTCGAGGCGTCGACGTTGATGAGCGCATATTCAATATTAGCGGTTCAAGAATTCGTGCAAACGCATAATTTTGATAGTGGTTACCGTAACGAGATGCTTCTGTGTGCAAAAAAAAAAAAAAAAATCCGGGGCTGTTCGACGTGCAAGCAAGTAGGGTCGTGTGGCAAACACTATACCCGCTAGAAGAAATTGGAACGAGAAATCCGCGAATGTGCGACGCCTCGCAGTAATACAAGAGGAGTATAAGCGCTCGTGGACGTACGTATGCAAGGCGCCAGGATTTTTTGTTAAAGATGTATATCTAGTAAGATGGCTCACTACTGATAGATATTTTTACAGAATAGGTTGTGAAGCTATCCAACCCTTATTACCAAGCTGTTTCTATTTTAGCACCCCGTTACATTACCGTTGGCATTACGTGAATGTCTGAACCTATAACAAAGTTGATCGACGTTCATTATGTGAGATGTGACTGTCAGTCATCACCGGTCAACTGAGCGGAATGCTCACCGACCAGTCACAGTAGCTTATGTGGATGGATATGTGACGTTCTGCCGCTGAGCACAAGGTCGCGGGTTCGTTTTCCAGCAGCGACGTGCGCCCGCATTCCGAACGCTCGTGCTATACTTCGATTCAGATGCACATCAAAGAACCCCGGGTGGTCTAATCCATCTAGGGTTCTAATGTAACCAACCTTATCTTAATATTTCCCCTGTAGTGTCCCTTTCTCTTCGCCAGCAGGAGCGTCAATTCTCGCCAACGAGCGCACGCCAGATCGTTCGATCCACAAAGGAACCTCATTATCCTTCACTTCCAACGTGCGGTGAAGCAACGGAGATAGAAATTGCTGCCCCCCTCCCCCCTTTTTTTCCTTTCCTGTTCTCCATTCCACACACACGCATACGGCTCAACCCTGTCAGAAAAAACACATGGACGACTATTCGCAAACAGGGCCAGCCACCGAATCTTTCTCGCGCGCTCTGCTACTTGCTCGTTAATCGTCAGCTTGCTTATTCAAAGCGCCAGCAGGCATGCACTGTTCGGTGGGCTCCACCGATTTTTCAACCTAAAGAGCGAAGCCGCGGCTCTCCGGAGTAGCGCACTCGGGCTGCTTCGTATACGACGTGCACGACACACTGCGGTGACCGAGTGGCACGAGTGTATGACACAGAGTGCACCATTCGATGGCTCCGCGCGCGTCGTCCAGCCCTGGAACCGGCGTGCTGCCCAGCGGCCGCCCTAACGAAGCGGGCCGAGTAGTCGAATCGGGGTCACGCAGTCGCCCCCCAAATGCGTCGCCTTGCTTCCTTTTGTGTGTGTGTGTGTGTGCGTGCGTGTGTGTGTTTTGTTTATCTCCTTTTGTGCGTCTTTGCTTCTGCTATGCTCTCTCGCTAGCTCGGTGTATATGCGATGGACCGTTGTCAGAGTGCCCTTTGTTTCGGCTGTCCCCACGATACACAGCCACCCCCCCTCCCTCCCGTCGTCCCTCCGTAGTATATATGCGGGTCTACCTCAGCCGGGAAGGTTTGTCCTTCGCGCCGTACGTTTCGGTATCTTCCAGCCCTCCTCCTTTCACCCTTCCACCCGCCCTTGCTCTCCGCCGGTTGCCGTCAGGGTCTATCTGGACCTATAGAGTACGCACCGGCGCGCGCACTCTTGTCTGTTGTGCTCGCTACGGCGCTGGCGACTCGAACGACGAGTCAACTTTGTGCAGTCGGCATTTGCGCCGCTGCTCGCTCGTTATGCGAAGACAATGGCGAGTGTGTGTGTGCGTGCGCGAGTGCGTGCCCCCCTCCTCCCCCTCTCACCGCCCCACCGCCTCCTTCGACGAAGAATGCCCAAGCTTGACCGGCAGCGCAGCCGCTGCGTTGCTCACGGGGGAATGCAGACAGCAGGAGGAGAGGCTGAGCGACAGACGCACGAAGAAAGAAATGGTAAGAAAAGAAAAAAAAAAAAAAAACTTGAACGTTCCGGATGAAGGGCGCGCAGCAGAAGAGTACGAAGTGGCGCACGTTCGCGCCGCGATTGTGTTGTGCGTGTGCCACTCACCGTCTTCGCTGAGCGCGGGCTCAGTGTGCCACCGCACGGGCGTCCGTCCGTCCGTCCGTCCGTCCGTCCGTTCGTCCCCAATTCGGGTTGCGCGCAATTTTCGGGTGCCCCTGTCGACGTCGCGGGACACCCGCTTGTCGGATCAGGAAGGCGAAGCGGTTTCGCGCGGCGTGTAGTAGGCGAGTCTCCGGGAGGACGTCAAAGAGCCCCCCCCCCCCCCCCCCCACACACACACACACACACTCGCAGCCACCGCCTTCTTCCATCGCCGGGCCGTTGACAGGACAAGCTGGATAGGCTAGATGCACGTGGGTGCGGAACGACGCGCCCGGATGACGACGACGGCAGGCAGAAACGGGACCTCTATAGGTGTACGTGGTCGTTCGCCCCCTCCTCTCTATGGACCGGTATTTCGCCGCTAAGGCGGACTACTGCACCGGTTCGTTGTTGTACACGGTGGTGCATGCCAACGCAAGTGCATACACCGCGGAAGGCGACCTGCAGGGAACTGACGTCGCGCGTCGGTGACCTCCGACTTGACGCCGCAAGGAAGGATCGATGATGGGATGCGGCCGGGGCACGTCCTGTAGTCTTTTTTGTCCTTTGTACGAATATTCTTCGCCGAAGTGTGTCCGTCTGAGATAACGTTTACACTGAATCTCTCTCTTTATCACGGAAAGAAAATTCAACAAAATTCTTTTTGTATACTGCTCTTGACGTAGGAAGAAAAAATAAAGGTCCCCCGACTGCTACGTTCTTTCGCCGCGCGACATATTGCGACATTTCCCTTTATTGACGCTTGTATACGCCCGTTTGGAGAGCGTTAATGTCAGACACGACGAGACGCCGCATTTTCGGCGGCTACACACACCGCGAGCGACGATTGCGACACTTGTCACGAGTGAATGAGACGCTATTTAGACGAATGGCACCCCACTTAATACATATGCCGCCGAGCGATTGACTCACCATCGGGTTGCAACCTTTTGTCGCTTTTGCCTCGCCGTTGTTCGTTTGCTTTCTTGCTTTGTAGTAGTTGCCGTCTCCGAGCTTTTCTTTTTATATCGCGAACCACGCCACGACATGGAACGAGTAATTGATGGCGTGTATATATACACTTAGGTTCAGCATTGAAATAAACACAACTTGATTTCTCGAATGAATGTATAGCTGTTACGTTTCGCATCGCGTTGAATGCTATAGAAAAAAAAAAAAGCGAGACCGGTATATAATGTGGGGATTCCTCTCGTTCAATTCTATTCCTTTTCGGACCCTCCATCGTAGTTCATGGCCGGCCGATTTCGTTGGTAACGTGTGCGGTGCATCACTTGGACCACTGATGAAGGGCGAAAACAGGTATCATTGGAATCAGATGTACACAGCGGTCTTCAAAGCTCGCTTTTTGGTGATCTAAACGCGCTCCCCGCGTACACTGCGGTGCTCGCGCGCACGGAAAGCTATGTATGCGAGCGTAGACGGTCGGCCCGTCTTCTCGGGATCGAGGCCACCGCAGTTGCGGGCCAGTGTTGACTTCGCGCAAAACCGACTCGAGGACCCATGTCGCCGGCCTCGTGCCATATGGGCCGTCGCGCTTCTTCCTGTGTCCATCGATTCCGGACAAACCGATCGATGTTCGTCGTATCGAAGGCCCCGTCGCCGTTCGAATGCGCGCTGGTGGCCGACCGTCCGTCCACCCATGCCTACAGCCGACTGGCCGTCCGGCCGGTCGTTAGAGGCACCAGGCAGATAACACGCACCGGACCACGCCGTTGTCCACCCCCCCCCCGGCGACCGCGCGCGGCTTCTATCTTTAATTCATCGCTCCCTCCCTCCCTCCTCGCCTTCTTCTCCTACTCCGTCTATCGCTCGTCGTGAACCCGCCTCCTGTTTTTTTTTTGTTTTTTCAATCCACACAACAGAGTCTAGGAAACGAAGGAGAAAAATATAAAGAAGGCCGGCGGTCGACCCGTCGTTTGTGCACTGTTGCAGCCTGCCTGCCTGCCCGCTGCTGCATACTGTGCGAGATACGCGCCACGACGACGCGCAGGCGGGTGGGCGGGCGAGTAGCAGTAGTACCCGCTTTAATGGAGCGAACGTGTTTCGATTGGTACATACGTCTCGCGTTTGCATCCGACCACTCGTGTCGAGTTTTCTTTCCTTAGTTACTTTTTTTTTCTCCCTCAAGATGTCACGGGGACGCGTGCGACCCATCGCTCGTCTATACACACACACGCCGAAACGGCTTGGCGATTTTTCCAGACCTGTACAGTAAGTACAAGCGTCTCGAACGGCGCGCAGACGAAAACGAGGCGTGACAGTTGGACAAATTGCGAGAGCGCTTGCGCGCGCGTTTCGGTGCGTTTCGACGTGCGTTGTTGACGGTGACGGAGGCTTTCTTGGCCAAACTTGTAACGCACGGGAGAGCGAATCAATTGTACCGCTATACGCCCATGCCGTTGGGCTATACCCCCGCCTCCTGTCCACGCCCTGATGTCGTTTTTCTTTAAAGTTCGCTTCCCCTCTATTCAGCATTCGACCAACTTACGGGCGCAAGAGAAACGCTTTTCATGTGCACTCCCACGTCATCGCGTATATACGGGACCGCACGGACATCTTCCGCGTCTCGCAGTGCGCGGAATTGCGTGTATACGCGTCCGCCGAGTTTATAAGCATTGGCTGCGTCGCCAGCCATGTTGGCACACTCTAATCACGGAAAGCTCGTCTACCCATTTAGACATCTGATTCGTCATCGTGGCACGTCAGCCGTTTAGGGCTGCACCCAGGTTTCATCTGACGGGAAGCGGAAGTCGTCAGATTGATTGTGGTGGTTATTGTGATGGTCACCTCTTCCCATCTTTTAGGGGAAAGAGGATCTCCAAAGACTTTGGAGATCCCCTTTCTTGCGACACATGCGGAATTTAGTGAGGGTCGCGAATCTTAGTAACTTCCCTTTGAGATATGCAAGTGCCAAGTTGCACGTGCACGCTATTTACACCGAAGCCGAACATCTGCTGTGACCACAGTGAAAAGATTCATACTGCGGTTTGGGCCTATACCGCAAGTTCTGCTTGGAGGCCAAACGGTAAAAATGAAAGTTAACCAACTTTACGCACTCGTGCAGGAATCGTGCTTATCACAATACGCATTTTGGGTAAAGATAGCGCTGTAGAGATTGTGGAATGAAGGATGCCTGTTAATTTCCAGCGGACGTGTCTTCGTCAATCCTGAAAAGTTCGCAATGTATTCTTTCAACTTTTATGCTAACATCGTGCATGTCTGCTTCCATACGATGCTCACGCGCTCATGCGTTGTCGTCAATGTATCGTCTTGAACCAGCATGCAATAATGTGCTCGAACCATTTTCTACTCACTGGAACGTTTCCTGCATAGTCAATCATGTGCCTGTAATCTTTTGGAAAGCTTTTTGTGGTGCAGAAATTAAATCAGTATTGAAAGGAGAGGAATTTTTCAGCGACTTATCAACCTGAGCTTGTGGTGTGCGTGCAGTCGGCTGCTGAGACTCGCTGTCAGCTGCGTGGCGCCAGTTATATTGAAGTGCACTGAAGGTAAGCGCCAATAGTTTTGAGATCAATCAATGTTTGTTCTCTTTGTCTGGCTAGAACACAGAATCGTGTCGACACAGGAAGGCACAATTTATACGTTCGAGTCGTGACCCAGTATAGGAACTGTCACCTGTACAACTTATATGATATGTGTTATTGATAATGACAACAGATAATGTCTAGATAACCTAGCTGTTATCTAGGTGGTATTAGTACCTGCGCTGCGGCTAGCTAGTGTTCAAGTTATGAGCACAAGTTAACAGACGAAGAGCATGCCCATAGGGCGTTGAAAATATCGATAGCCATTTTGCGAGTGAGACCTGTCGCCTGGAGCTGTTGCAGTAAGGATCTGTAATGCCTCACTGGCGCTACGGAGCTCGCGAGGGCGAAGAGAGCCCTTTCGATTCCTGGCGCATTATGGAAACAAAAGTAGTATAGGGGATCCAGCACGTGGCCTGAACACGTGTTCGGCCACGCATTTAGTGACTTCGAAACTTGTGACAAAGACTCAATCCGAAAGCGACATGCATGCACACATAAGCGGTCATTGGGCGAGACGAGGAGGAGGAGGAGGAGGAGAAACATTTATTAAAGAAAGAAAGGACAAGCAGGTGTCTTTCTGCTTGTGCGGGAGGCGCCCTTAGTCCAGGGCTCCTGCGGCTCTCGCTGTCTCCCGGGCCCGCCGCACCAGTTGCTGCTGGTTACGAGGGTCCGAACTATAGTCAGCACGGCCTCCCACTGCTCGGGTGTGGGGTTGGCTATTTGCGGGGCCGCCTTCACGTCGGGGCACGCCCATGTGGTGTGATATAGGGAGGCGTAATCATTACGAAGGGGACATTTGTATGAATATAGTGTAGGGTGTATTGCGTGTAGGTCTGCTTAAATGGGGGTATGTGTTGGTTTGTAGTTGTCGCCATGTTACGGCGTCTTCACGTGAGAAGGTCTTGTGTGG